>NW_026701666.1:0-174144 GCF_030435755.1 Ochotona princeps
CAACTTCAGCGCCACAGCCGTTTTCAGATAGCCCTCAATGCAAAGGCTGTAGACGCAAATATTGGTGTGAGAGCTAATTCAATCAAGGAAACACTGCATGTTGGTGAAGGGCATATTGAAGAAGGATCAGCCGAGTGGTTCTTGTGGGAGAACAACTCCATTTGGCTCACTAACTTCACACACCATCAGGCTTCCAAGCAGCTCTCAAGGAAACTCAGTTTTCACACTCTAGGCTTAGTGCCCTTTGAGTGCATTATCTAGCAATGAACCTGGTAGAGCATCCCACACAAACGAATGCTCCACATGCGGGTTTCACATGCCACCAACTCCACATTCACAGGCAACTTCAGCGCCACAGCCGTTTTCAGATAGCCCTCAATGCAAAGGCTCTAGACGCAAATATTGGTGTGAGAGCTAATTCAATCAAGGAAACAGTGCATGTTGGTGAAGGGGCATATTGAAGAAGGATCAGCCGAGTGGTTCTTGTGGGAGAACAACTCCATTTGGCTCACTAACTTCACACACCATCAGGCTTCCAAGCAGCTCTCAAGGAAACTCAGTTTTCACACTCTATGCTTAGTGCCCTTTGAGTGCCTAGGACTGAAATGAAGCTTCGTGAGCATCCCCACACAAACCAATGCTCCACATGCGGGTTTCACATGCCACCAACTCACATTCACAGGCAACTTCAGCGCCACAGCCGTTTTCAGATAGCCCTCAATGCAAAGGCTCTAGACGCAAATATTGGTGTGAGAGCTAATTCAATCAAGGAAACAGTGCATGTTGGTGAAGGGCATATTGAAGAAGGATCAGCCGAGTGGTTCTTGTGGGAGAACAACTCCATTTGGCTCACTAACTTCACACACCATCAGGCGTCCAAGCAGCTCTCAAGGAAAACTCAGTTTTCACACTCTATGCTTAGTGCCTTTTGAGTGCATTATCTAGCAATGAACCTGGTAGAGAATCCCACACAAACGAATGCTCCACATGCGGGTTTTCACATGCCACCAACTCCACATTCTCAGGCAACTTCAGCGCCACAGCCGTTTTCAGATAGCCCTCAAGGCAAAGGCTCTAGACGCAAATATTGGTGTGAGAGCTAATTCAATCAAGGAAACATTCCATGTTGGTGAAGGGCATATTGAAGAAGGATCAGCCGAGTGGTTCTTGTGGGAGAACAACTCCATTTGGCTCACTAACTTTACACACCATCAGGCTTCCAAGCAGCTCTCAAGGAAACTCAGTTTTCACACTCTATGCTTAGTGCCCTTTGAGTGCATTCTCTAGCAATGAACCTGGTAGAGCATCCCACACAAACGAATGCTCCACATGCGGGTTTCACATGACACCAACTCCACATTCACAGGCAACTTCAGCGCCACAGCCGTTTTCAGACAGTCCTCAATGCAAAGGCTCTAGACGCAAATATTGGTGTGAGAGCTAATTCAGTCAGGAAACACTGCATGTTGGTGAAGGGGCATATTGAAGAAGGATCAGCAGAGTGGTTCTTGTGGGAGAACAACTCCATTTGGCTCACTAACTTCACACACCATCAGGCTTCCAAGCAGCTCTCAAGGAAACTCAGTTTCTCACACTCTATGCTTAGTGCCCTTTGAGTGCTTTATCTAGGAATGAACCTGGTAGAGCATCCCACACAACGAATGCTACATATGCGGGTTTCACATGACACCAACTCCACATTCACAGGCAACTTCAGCGGCACAGCCGTTTTCAGATAGCCCTCAATGCAAAGGCTCTAGACGCAAATTTTCGTGTGAGAGCTAATTCAATCAAGGAAACACTGCATGTTGGTGAAGGGCATATTGAAGAAGGATCAGCCGAGTGCTTCTTGTGGGAGAACAACTCCATTTGGCTCACTAACTTCACACACCATCAGTTTACCAAGCAGCTCTCAAGGAAACTCAATTTTCACACTCTATGCTTCGTGCCCTTTGAGTGCCTTGGACTGAAATGAAGCTTGGTGAGCATCCCACACAAACGAATGCTCCACATGCGGGTTTCACATGCCACCAACTCCACATTCACAGGCAACTTCAGCGCCACAGCCGTTTTCAGATAGCCGTCAATGCAAAGGCTCTAGACACAAATGTTGGTGTGAGAGCTAATTCAATCAAGGAAACAATGCATGTTGGTGAAGGGCATATTGAAGAAGGATCAGCCTAGTGGTTCTTGTGGGAGAACAACTCCATTTGGCTCACTAAATTCACACACCATCAGGCTTCCAAGCAGCTCTCAAGGAAACTCAGTTTTCACACTCTATGCTTAGTGCCCTTTGAGTGCAATATCTAGGAATTAACGTGGTAGAGCATCCCACACAAACGAATGCTCCACATGCGGGTTTCACATTGCCACCAACTCCACATTCTCAGGCAACTTCAGCGCCACAGCTGTTTTCAGATAGCCCTCAATGCCAAGGTTCTAGACGCAAATATTGGTGTGAGAGCTAATTCAATCAGGAAACACAGCATGTTGGTGAAGGGCATATTGAAGAAGGATCAGCCGAGTGGTTCTTGTGGGAGAAAGAACTCCATTTGGCTCACTAACTTCCACACACCATCAGGCTTCCAAGCAGCTCTCAAGGAAACTCAGTTATCACCCTCTATGCTTAGTGCCCTTTGAGTGCATTATCTAGGAAAGAACCTGGTAGAGCATCCCACACAAACGAATGCTCCACATGCGGGTTTCACATGCCACCCACTCCACATTCACAGGCAACTTCAGCGCCACAGCCGTTTTCAGATAGCCCTCAATGCAAAGGATCTAGATGCAAATATTGGTGTGAGAGCTAATTCAATCAAGGAAACACTGCATGTTGGTGAAGGGCATATTGAAGAAGGATCAGCTGAGTGGTTCTTGTGGGAGAACAACTCCATTTGGCTCACTAACTTCACACACACCATCAGGCTTCCAAGCAGCTCTCAAGGAAACTCAGTTTTCACACTCTATGCTTAGTGCCCTTTGAGTACCTAGGACTGAAATGAAGCTTGGTGAGCATCCCACACAAACGAATGCTTCACATGCGGGTTTCACATGCCACCCACTCCACATTCACAGGCAACTTCAGCGCCACAGCCGTTTTCAGATAGCCCTCAATGCAAAGGCTCTAGACGCAAATATTGGTGGAGAGCTAATTCAATCAAGGAAACATTCCATGTTGCTGAAGGGCATATTGAAGAAGGATCAGCCGAGTGGTTCTTGTGGGAGAACAACTCTATTTGGCTCACTAACTTCACACACCATCAGGCTTCCAAGCAGCTCTCAAGGAAACTCAGTTTTCACACTCTATGCTTAGTGCCCTTTCAGTGCAATATCTAGGAATGAACCTGGTAGAGCATCCCACACAACGAATGCTACATATGCGGGTTTCACATGCCACCAACTCCACATTCACAGGCAACTTCAGCGCCACAGCCGTTTTCAGATAGCCCTCAATGCAAAGGCTCTAGACGCAAATTTTCGTGTGTGAGAGCTAATTCAATCAAGGGAAACACTGCATGTTGGTGAAGGGCATATTGAAGAAGGATCAGCCGAGTGGTTCTTGTGGGAGAACAACTCCATTTGGCTCACTAACTTCACACACCATAAGGCTTCCAAGCAGCTCTCAAGGAAACTCAGTTTTCACACTCTATGCTTAGTGCCCTTTGAGTGCATTATCTAGCAATGAACCTGGTAGAGCATCCCACACAAACGAATGCTCCATATGCGGGTTTCACATGCCACCAACTCCACATTCACAGGCAACTTCAGCGGCCAACAGCCATTTTCCAGATAGCCCTCAATGCAAAGGCTCTAGACGCAAACATTGTTGTGAGAGCTAATTCAATCAGGAAACATTCCATGTTGGTGAAGGGGCATATTGAAGAAGGATCAGCCGAGTGGTTCTTGTGGGAGAACAACTCCATTTGGCTCACTAACTTCACACACCATCAGGCTTCCAAGCAGCTCTCAAGGAAACTCAATTTTCACACTCTATGCTTAGTGCCGTTTGAGTGCCTAGGACTGAAATGAAGCTTGATGAGCATCCCACACAAACGAATGCTCCCACATGCGGGTTTCACATGCCACCAACTCCACATTCACAGACAACTTCAGCGCCACAGCCGTTTTCAGATAGCCATCAATGCAAAGGCTCTAGACACAAACATTGGTGTGAGAGCTAATTCAATCAAGGAAACACTGCATGTTGGTGAAGGGCATATTGAAGAAGGATCAGCCGAGTGGTTCTTGTGGGAGAACAACTCCATTTGGCTCACTAACGTCACACACCATCAGGCTTCCAAGCAGCTCTCAAGGAAACTCAGTTTTCACACTCTATGCTTAGTGCCCCTTTCAGTTGCATTATCTAGGAATGAACGTGGTAGAGCATCCCCACACAAACGAATGCTCCACATGCGGGGTTTCACATGCCACCCAACTCCACATTCTCAGGCAACTTCAGCGCCAGAGCCCGTTTTCAGATAGCCCTCAATGCAAAGGCTCTAGACGCAAATATTGGTGTGAGAGCTAATTCAATCAGGAAACACAGCATGTTGGTGAAGGGCATATTGAAGAAGGATCAGCCGAGTGGTTCTTGTGGTGAGAACAACTCCATTTGGCTCTCTAACTTCACACACCATCAGGCTTCCAAGCAGCTCTCAAGGAAACTCAGTTTTTCACACTCTATGCTTAGTGCCCTTTCAGTGCAATATCTAGGAATGAACCTGGTAGAGCATCCCACACAACGAATGCTCCACTATGCGGGGTTTCACATGCCACCAACTCCACATTCACAGGCAACTTCAGCCGCCACAGCCGTTTTCAGATAGCCCTCAAATGCAAAGGCTCTAGACGCAAATATTGGTGTGAGAGCTAATTCAATCAAGGAAACACTGCATGTTGGTGAAGGGCATATTGAAGAAGGATCAGCCGAGTGGTTCTTGTGGAGAACGAGAACTCCATTTGGCTCACTAACTTCACACACCATCAGGCTTCAAGCAGCCCAAGCTCTCAAGTACACACTCAGTTGTCACTCTATGCTTAGTGCCCTTGAGTGCATTATCTAGCAATGAACCTGGTAGAGCATCCCACACAAACGAATGCTCCACAGTGCGGGTTTCACATGCCACCCAACTCCACATTCACAGGCAACTTCAGCGCCACAAGCCGTTTTCAGATAGCCCCCAAATGCAAGGCTCTAGACGCAAATATTGGTGTGAGAGCTAATTCAATCAAGGAAACATTCCATGTTGGTGAAGGGCATATTGAAGAAGGATCAGCCGAGTGGTTCTTGTGGGAGAACAACTCCATTTGGCTCACTAACTTTACACACCATCAGGCTTCCAAGCAGCTCTCAAGGAAACTCAGTTTTCACACTCTATGCTTAGTGCCCTTTGAGTGCAATATCTAGCAATTAACGTGGTAGAGCATCCCACACAAACGAATGCTCCACATGCGGGTTTCACATGCCACCAACTCCACATTCTCAGGCAACTTCAGCGCCACAGCCGTTTTCAGATAGCCCTCAATGCAAAGGCTCTAGACGCAAATATTGGTGTGAGAGCTAATTCAATCAGGAAACACAGCATGTTGGTGAAGGGCATATTGAAGAAGGATCAGCCGAGTGGTTCTTTCCGGAGAACAACTCCATTTGGCTCACTAACTTCACACACCATCAGGCTTCCAAGCAGCTCTCAAGGAAACTCAGTTTTCACACTCTATGCTTAGTGCCCTTTGAGTACCTAGGACTGAAATGAAGCTTGGTGAGCATCCCACACAAACGAATGCTCCACATGCGGGTTTCACATGCCACCAACTCCACATTCACAGGCAACTTCAGCGCCACAGCCGTTTTCAGATAGCCCTCAATGCAAAGGCTCTAGACGCAAATATTGGTGTGAGAGCTAATTCAATCAAGGAAACACTGCATGTTGGTGAAGGGCATATTGAAGAAGGATCAGCCAAGTGGTTCTTGTGGGAGAACAACTCCATTTGGCTCACTAACTTCACACACCATCAGGCTTCCAAGCAGCTCTCAAGGAAACTCAGTTTTCACACTCTATGCTTAGTGCCCTTTCAGTGCAATATCTAGGAATGAACCTGGTAGAGCATCCCACACAACGAATGCTCCACATGCGGGTTTCACATGACACCAACTCCACATTCTCAGGCAACTTCAGCGCCACAGCCGTTTTCAGATAGCCCTCAATGCAAAGGCTCTAGACGCAAACATTGTTGTGAGAGCTAATTCAATCAAGGAAACATTCCATGTTGGTGAAGGGCATATTGAAGAAGGATCAGCCGAGTGGTTCTTGTGGAAGAACAACTCCATTTGGCTCACTAACTTCACACACCATCAGGCTTCCAAGCAGCTCTCAAGGAAACTCAATTTTCACACTCTATGCTTAGTGCCGTTTGAGTGCCTAGGACTGAAATGAAGCTTGGTGAGCATCCCACGCAAACGAATGCTCCACATGCGGGTTTCACATGCCACCAACTCCACATTCACAGGCAACTTCAGCGCCACAGCCGTTTTCAGATAGCCGTCACTGCAAAGGCTCTAGACACAAATATTGGTGTGAGAGCTAATTCAATCAAGGAAACACTGCATGTTGATGAAGGGCATATTGAAGAAGGATCAGCCGAGTGGTTCTTGTGGGAGAACAACTCCATTTGGCTCACTAACTTCACACACAATCAGGCTTCCAAGCAGCTCTCAAGGAAACTCAGTTTTCACACTCTATGCTTAGTGCCCTTTGAGTGCAATATCTAGGAATTAAGGTGGTAGAGCATCCCACACAAACGAATGCTCCACATGCGGGTTTCACATGCCACCAACTCCACATTCTCACGCAACTTCAGCGCCACAGCCGTTTTCAGATAGCCCTCAATGCAAAGGCTCTAGACGCAAATATTGGTGTGAGAGCTAATTCAATCAGGAAACACAGCATGTTGGTGAAGGGCATATTGAAGAAGGATCAGCCGAGTGGTTCTTGTGGGAGAACAACTCCATTTGGCTCACTAACTTCACACACCATCAGGCTTCCAAGCAGCTCTCAAGGAAACTCAGTTATCACACTCTATGCTTAGTGCCCTCTGAGTGCATTATCTAGGAAAGAACCTGGTAGAGCATCCCACACAAACGAATGCTCCACATGCGGGTTTCACATGCCACCCACTCCACATTCTCAGGCAACTTCAGCGCCACAGCCGTTTTCACATAGCCCTCAATGCAAAGGCTCTAGACACAAATATTGGTGTGAGAGCTAATTCAATCAAGGAAACACTGCATGTTGGTGAAGGGCATATTGAAGAAGGATCAGCCGAGTGGTTCTTGTGGGAGAACAACTCCATTTGGCTCACTAACTTCACACACCATTAGGCTTCCAAGCAGCTCTCAAGGAAACTCAGTTTTCACACTCTATGCTTAGTGCCCTTTCAGTGCAATACCTAGGAATGAACCTGGTAGAGCATCCCACACAAACGAATCCTACATATGCGGGTTTCACATGCCACCAACTCCACATTCACAGGCAACTTCAGCGCCACAGCCGTTTTCAGATAGCCCTCAATGCAAAGCCTCTAGACACAAATATTGGTGTGAGAGCTAATTCAATCAAGGAAGCATTCCATGTTAGTGAAGGGCATATTGAAGAAGAATCAGCCGAGTGGTTCTTGTGGGAGAACAACTCCATTTGGCTCACAAACTTCACGCACCATCAGGCTTCCAAGCAGCTCTCAAGGAAACTCAGTTTTCACACTCTATGCTTAGTGCCCTTTGAGTGCCTAGGACTGAAATGAATCTTGGTGAGTATCTCACACAAACGAATGCTCCACATGCGGGTTTCACATGCCACCAACTCCACATTCTCAGGCAACTTCAGCGCCACAGCCGTTTTCACATAGCCCTCAATGCAAAGGCTCTAGACACAAATATTGGTGTGAGAGCTAATTCAATCAAGGAAACACTGCATGTTGGTGAAGGGCATATTGAAGAAGGATCAGCCGAGTGGTTCTTGTGGGAGAACAACTCCATTTGGCTCACTAACTTCACACACCATCAGGCTTCCAGGCAGCTCTCAAGGAAACTCAGCTTTCACACTCTATGCTTAGTGCCCTTTGAGTGCCTAGGACTGAAATGAAGCTTGGTGAGCATCCCACACAAACGAATGCTCCACATGCGGGTTTCACATGCCACCAACTCCACATTCACAGGCAACTTCAGCGATAGCCGTTTTCAGATAGCCCTCATTGCAAAGGCTCTAGACGCAAATATTGGTGTGAGAGCTAATTCAATCAAGGAAACATTCCATGTTGGTGAAGGGCATATTGAAGAAGGATCAGCCGAGTGGTTCTTGTGGGAGAACAACTCCATTTGGCTCACTAACTTCACAAACCATCAGGCTTCCAAGCAGCTCTCAAGGAAACTCAGTTTTCACACTCTATGCTTAGTGCCCTTTGAGTGCAATATCTAGGAATGAACCTGGTAGAGCATCCCACACAACGAATGCTCCATATGCGGGTTTCACATGCCACCAACTCCACATTCACAGGCAACTTCAGCGCCACAGCCGTTTTCAGATAGCCCTCAATGCAAAGGCTCTAGACGCAAATATTGGTGTGAGAGCTAATTCAATCAAGGAAACACTGCATGTTGGTGAAGGGCATATTGAAGAAGGATCAGCCGAGTGGTTCTTGTGGGAGAACAACTCCATTTGGCTCACTAACTTCACACACCATCAGGCGTCCAAGCAGCTCTCAAGGAAACTCAGTTTTCACACTCTATGCTTAGTGCCTTTTGAGTGCATTATCTAGCAATGAACCTGGTAGAGAATCCCACACAAACGAATGCTCCACATGCGGGTTTCACATGCCACCAACTCCACATTCTCAGGCAACTTCAGCGCCACAGCCGTTTTCAGATAGCCCTCAAGGCAAAGGCTCTAGACGCAAATATTGGTGTGAGAGCTAATTCAATCAAGGAAACATTCCATGTTGGTGAAGGGCATATTGAAGAAGGATCAGCCGAGTGGTTCTTGTGGGAGAACAACTCCATTTGGCTCACTAACTTTACACACCATCAGGCTTCCAAGCAGCTCTCAAGGAAACTCAGTTTTCACACTCTATGCTTAGTGCCCTTTGAGTGCATTCTCTAGCAATGAACCTGGTAGAGCATCCCACACAAACGAATGCTCCACATGCGGGTTTCACATGACACCAACTCCACATTCACAGGCAACTTCAGCGCCACAGCCGTTTTCAGATAGTCCTCAATGCAAAGGCTCTAGACGCAAATATTGGTGTGAGAGCTAATTCAGTCAGGAAACACTGCATGTTGGTGAAGGGCATATTGAAGAAGGATCAGCCGAGTGGTTCTTGTGGGAGAACAACTCCATTTGGCTCACTAACTTCACACACCATCAGGCTTCCAAGCAGCTCTCAAGGAAACTCAGTTTTCACACTCTATGCTTAGTGCCCTTTGAGTGCTTTATCTAGGAATGAACCTGGTAGAGCATCCCACACAACGAATGCTACATATGCGGGTTTCACATGACACCAACTCCACATTCACAGGCAACTTCAGCGGCACAGCCGTTTTCAGATAGCCCTCAATGCAAAGGCTCTAGACGCAAATTTTCGTGTGAGAGCTAATTCAATCAAGGAAACACTGCATGTTGGTGAAGGGCATATTGAAGAAGGATCAGCCGAGTGCTTCTTGTGGGAGAACAACTCCATTTGGCTCACTAACTTCACACACCATCAGTTTACCAAGCAGCTCTCAAGGAAACTCAATTTTAATACTCTATGCTTCGTGCCCTTTGAGTGCCTTGGACTGAAATGAAGCTTGGTGAGCATCCCACACAAACGAATGCTCCACATGCGGGTTTCACATGCCACCAACTCCACATTCACAGGCAACTTCAGCGCCACAGCCGTTTTCAGATAGCCGTCAATGCAAAGGCTCTAGACACAAATGTTGGTGTGAGAGCTAATTCAATCAAGGAAACAATGCATGTTGGTGAAGGGCATATTGAAGAAGGATCAGCCTAGTGGTTCTTGTGGGAGAACAACTCCATTTGGCTCACTAAATTCACACACCATCAGGCTTCCAAGCAGCTCTCAAGGAAACTCAGTTTTCACACTCTATGCTTAGTGCCCTTTGAGTGCAATATCTAGGAATTAACGTGGTAGAGCATCCCACACAAACGAATGCTCCACATGCGGGTTTCACATGCCACCAACTCCACATTCTCAGGCAACTTCAGCGCCACAGCTGTTTTCAGATAGCCCTCAATGCCAAGGTTCTAGACGCAAATATTGGTGTGAGAGCTAATTCAATCAGGAAACACAGCATGTTGGTGAAGGGCATATTGAAGAAGGATCAGCCGAGTGGTTCTTGTGGGAGAAGAACTCCATTTGGCTCACTAACTTCACACACCATCAGGCTTCCAAGCAGCTCTCAAGGAAACTCAGTTATCACCCTCTATGCTTAGTGCCCTTTGAGTGCATTATCTAGGAAAGAACCTGGTAGAGCATCCCACACAAACGAATGCTCCACATGCGGGTTTCACATGCAACCCACTCCACATTCACAGGCAACTTCAGCGCCACAGCCGTTTTCAGATAGCCCTCAATGCAAAGGATCTAGATGCAAATATTGGTGTGAGAGCTAATTCAATCAAGGAAACACTGCATGTTGGTGAAGGGCATATTGAAGAAGGATCAGCTGAGTGGTTCTTGTGGGAGAACAACTCCATTTGGCTCACTAACTTCACACACCATCAGGCTTCCAAGCAGCTCTCAAGGAAACTCAGTTTTCACACTCTATGCTTAGTGCCCTTTGAGTACCTAGGACTGAAATGAAGCTTGGTGAGCATCCCACACAAACGAATGCTTCACATGCGGGTTTCACATGCCACCCACTCCACATTCACAGGCAACTTCAGCGCCACAGCCGTTTTCAGATAGCCCTCAATGCAAAGGCTCTAGACGCAAATATTGGTGGAGAGCTAATTCAATCAAGGAAACATTCCATGTTGCTGAAGGGCATATTGAAGAAGGATCAGCCGAGTGGTTCTTGTGGGAGAACAACTCTATTTGGCTCACTAACTTCACACACCATCAGGCTTCCAAGCAGCTCTCAAGGAAACTCAGTTTTCACACTCTATGCTTAGTGCCCTTTCAGTGCAATATCTAGGAATGAACCTGGTAGAGCATCCCACACAACGAATGCTACATATGCGGGTTTCACATGCCACCAACTCCACATTCACAGGCAACTTCAGCGCCACAGCCGTTTTCAGATAGCCCTCAATGCAAAGGCTCTAGACGCAAATTTTCGTGTGAGAGCTAATTCAATCAAGGAAACACTGCATGTTGGTGAAGGGCATATTGAAGAAGGATCAGCCGAGTGGTTCTTGTGGGAGAACAACTCCATTTGGCTCACTAACTTCACACACCATCAGGCTTCCAAGCAGCTCTCAAGGAAACTCAGTTTTCACACTCTATGCTTAGTGCCCTTTGAGTGCATTATCTAGCAATGAACCTGGTAGAGCATCCCACACAAACGAATGCTCCATATGCGGGTTTCACATGCCACCAACTCCACATTCACAGGCAACTTCAGCGCCACAGCCATTTTCAGATAGCCCTCAATGCAAAGGCTCTAGACGCAAACATTGTTGTGAGAGCTAATTCAATCAAGGAAACATTCCATGTTGGTGAAGGGCATATTGAAGAAGGATCAGCCGAGTGGTTCTTGTGGGAGAACAACTCCATTTGGCTCACTAACTTCACACACCATCAGGCTTCCAAGCAGCTCTCAAGGAAACTCAATTTTCACACTCTATGCTTAGTGCCGTTTGAGTGCCTAGGACTGAAATGAAGCTTGATGAGCATCCCACACAAACGAATGCTCCACATGCGGGTTTCACATGCCACCAACTCCACATTCACAGACAACTTCAGCGCCACAGCCGTTTTCAGATAGCCATCAATGCAAAGGCTCTAGACACAAACATTGGTGTGAGAGCTAATTCAATCAAGGAAACACTGCATGTTGGTGAAGGGCATATTGAAGAAGGATCAGCCGAGTGGTTCTTGTGGGAGAACAACTCCATTTGGCTCACTAACGTCACACACCATCAGGCTTCCAAGCAGCTCTCAAGGAAACTCAGTTTTCACGCTCTATGCTTAGTGCCCTTTCAGTGCATTATCTAGGAATGAACGTGGTAGAGCATCCCACACAAACGAATGCTCCACATGCGGGTTTCACATGCCACCAACTCCACATTCTCAGGCAACTTCAGCGCCAGAGCCGTTTTCAGATAGCCCTCAATGCAAAGGCTCTAGACGCAAATATTGGTGTGAGAGCTAATTCAATCAGGAAACACAGCATGTTGGTGAAGGGCATATTGAAGAAGGATCAGCCGAGTGGTTCTTGTGGGAGAACAACTCCATTTGGCTCTCTAACTTCACACACCATCAGGCTTCCAAGCAGCTCTCAAGGAAACTCAGTTTTCACACTCTATGCTTAGTGCCCTTTCAGTGCAATATCTAGGAATGAACCTGGTAGAGCATCCCACACAACGAATGCTCCATATGCGGGTTTCACATGCCACCAACTCCACATTCACAGGCAACTTCAGCGCCACAGCCGTTTTCAGATAGCCCTCAATGCAAAGGCTCTAGACGCAAATATTGGTGTGAGAGCTAATTCAATCAAGGAAACACTGCATGTTGGTGAAGGGCATATTGAAGAAGGATCAGCCGAGTGGTTCTTGTGGGAGAACAACTCCATTTGGCTCACTAACTTCACACACCATCAGGCTTCCAAGCAGCTCTCAAGGAAACTCAGTTTTCACACTCTATGCTTAGTGCCCTTTGAGTGCATTATCTAGCAATGAACCTGGTAGAGCATCCCACACAAACGAATGCTCCACATGCGGGTTTCACATGCCACCCACTCCACATTCACAGGCAACTTCAGCGCCACAGCCGTTTTCAGATAGCCCCCAATGCAAAGGCTCTAGACGCAAATATTGGTGTGAGAGCTAATTCAATCAAGGAAACATTCCATGTTGGTGAAGGGCATATTGAAGAAGGATCAGCCGAGTGGTTCTTGTGGGAGAACAACTCCATTTGGCTCACTAACTTTACACACCATCAGGCTTCCAAGCAGCTCTCAAGGAAACTCAGTTTTCACACTCTATGCTTAGTGCCCTTTGAGTGCAATATCTAGCAATTAACGTGGTAGAGCATCCCACACAAACGAATGCTCCACATGCGGGTTTCACATGCCACCAACTCCACATTCTCAGGCAACTTCAGCGCCACAGCCGTTTTCAGATAGCCCTCAATGCAAAGGCTCTAGACGCAAATATTGGTGTGAGAGCTAATTCAATCAGGAAACACAGCATGTTGGTGAAGGGCATATTGAAGAAGGATCAGCCGAGTGGTTCTTTCCGGAGAACAACTCCATTTGGCTCACTAACTTCACACACCATCAGGCTTCCAAGCAGCTCTCAAGGAAACTCAGTTTTCACACTCTATGCTTAGTGCCCTTTGAGTACCTAGGACTGAAATGAAGCTTGGTGAGCATCCCACACAAACGAATGCTCCACATGCGGGTTTCACATGCCACCAACTCCACATTCACAGGCAACTTCAGCGCCACAGCCGTTTTCAGATAGCCCTCAATGCAAAGGCTCTAGACGCAAATATTGGTGTGAGAGCTAATTCAATCAAGGAAACACTGCATGTTGGTGAAGGGCATATTGAAGAAGGATCAGCCAAGTGGTTCTTGTGGGAGAACAACTCCATTTGGCTCACTAACTTCACACACCATCAGGCTTCCAAGCAGCTCTCAAGGAAACTCAGTTTTCACACTCTATGCTTAGTGCCCTTTCAGTGCAATATCTAGGAATGAACCTGGTAGAGCATCCCACACAACGAATGCTCCACATGCGGGTTTCACATGACACCAACTCCACATTCTCAGGCAACTTCAGCGCCACAGCCGTTTTCAGATAGCCCTCAATGCAAAGGCTCTAGACGCAAACATTGTTGTGAGAGCTAATTCAATCAAGGAAACATTCCATGTTGGTGAAGGGCATATTGAAGAAGGATCAGCCGAGTGGTTCTTGTGGAAGAACAACTCCATTTGGCTCACTAACTTCACACACCATCAGGCTTCCAAGCAGCTCTCAAGGAAACTCAATTTTCACACTCTATGCTTAGTGCCGTTTGAGTGCCTAGGACTGAAATGAAGCTTGGTGAGCATCCCACGCAAACGAATGCTCCACATGCGGGTTTCACATGCCACCAACTCCACATTCACAGGCAACTTCAGCGCCACAGCCGTTTTCAGATAGCCGTCACTGCAAAGGCTCTAGACACAAATATTGGTGTGAGAGCTAATTCAATCAAGGAAACACTGCATGTTGATGAAGGGCATATTGAAGAAGGATCAGCCGAGTGGTTCTTGTGGGAGAACAACTCCATTTGGCTCACTAACTTCACACACAATCAGGCTTCCAAGCAGCTCTCAAGGAAACTCAGTTTTCACACTCTATGCTTAGTGCCCTTTGAGTGCAATATCTAGGAATTAAGGTGGTAGAGCATCCCACACAAACGAATGCTCCACATGCGGGTTTCACATGCCACCAACTCCACATTCTCACGCAACTTCAGCGCCACAGCCGTTTTCAGATAGCCCTCAATGCAAAGGCTCTAGACGCAAATATTGGTGTGAGAGCTAATTCAATCAGGAAACACAGCATGTTGGTGAAGGGCATATTGAAGAAGGATCAGCCGAGTGGTTCTTGTGGGAGAACAACTCCATTTGGCTCACTAACTTCACACACCATCAGGCTTCCAAGCAGCTCTCAAGGAAACTCAGTTATCACACTCTATGCTTAGTGCCCTCTGAGTGCATTATCTAGGAAAGAACCTGGTAGAGCATCCCACACAAACGAATGCTCCACATGCGGGTTTCACATGCCACCCACTCCACATTCTCACGCAACTTCAGCGCCACAGCCGTTTTCACATAGCCCTCAATGCAAAGGCTCTAGACACAAATATTGGTGTGAGAGCTAATTCAATCAAGGAAACACTGCATGTTGGTGAAGGGCATATTGAAGAAGGATCAGCCGAGTGGTTCTTGTGGGAGAACAACTCCATTTGGCTCACTAACTTCACACACCATTAGGCTTCCAAGCAGCTCTCAAGGAAACTCAGTTTTCACACTCTATGCTTAGTGCCCTTTCAGTGCAATATCTAGGAATGAACCTGGTAGAGCATCCCACACAAACGAATCCTACATATGCGGGTTTCACATGCCACCAACTCCACATTCACAGGCAACTTCAGCGCCACAGCCGTTTTCAGATAGCCCTCAATGCAAAGCCTCTAGACACAAATATTGGTGTGAGAGCTAATTCAATCAAGGAAGCATTCCATGTTAGTGAAGGGCATATTGAAGAAGAATCAGCCGAGTGGTTCTTGTGGGAGAACAACTCCATTTGGCTCACAAACTTCACGCACCATCAGGCTTCCAAGCAGCTCTCAAGGAAACTCAGTTTTCACACTCTATGCTTAGTGCCCTTTGAGTGCCTAGGACTGAAATGAATCTTGGTGAGTATCTCACACAAACGAATGCTCCACATGCGGGTTTCACATGCCACCAACTCCACATTCTCAGGCAACTTCAGCGCCACAGCCGTTTTCACATAGCCCTCAATGCAAAGGCTCTAGACACAAATATTGGTGTGAGAGCTAATTCAATCAAGGAAACACTGCATGTTGGTGAAGGGCATATTGAAGAAGGATCAGCCGAGTGGTTCTTGTGGGAGAACAACTCCATTTGGCTCACTAACTTCACACACCATCAGGCTTCCAGGCAGCTCTCAAGGAAACTCAGCTTTCACACTCTATGCTTAGTGCCCTTTGAGTGCCTAGGACTGAAATGAAGCTTGGTGAGCATCCCACACAAACGAATGCTCCACATGCGGGTTTCACATGCCACCAACTCCACATTCACAGGCAACTTCAGCGATAGCCGTTTTCAGATAGCCCTCATTGCAAAGGCTCTAGACGCAAATATTGGTGTGAGAGCTAATTCAATCAAGGAAACACTGCATGTTGGTGAAGGGCATATTGAAGAAGGATCAGCCGAGTGGTTCTTGTGGGAGAACAACTCCATTTGGCTCACTAACTTCACAAACCATCAGGCTTCCAAGCAGCTCTCAAGGAAACTCAGTTTTCACACTCTATGCTTAGTGCCCTTTGAGTGCAATATCTAGGAATGAACCTGGTAGAGCATCCCACACAACGAATGCTCCATATGCGGGTTTCACATGCCACCAACTCCACATTCACAGGCAACTTCAGCGCCACAGCCGTTTTCAGATAGCCCTCAATGCAAAGGCTCTAGACGCAAATATTGGTGTGAGAGCTAATTCAATCAAGGAAACACTGCATGTTGGTGAAGGGCATATTGAAGAAGGATCAGCCGAGTGGTTCTTGTGGGAGAACAACTCCATTTGGCTCACTAACTTCACACACCATCAGGCTTCCAAGCAGCTCTCAAGGAAACTCAGTTTTCACACTCTATGCTTAGTGCCCTTTGAGTGCATTATCTAGCAATGAACCTGGTAGAGCATCCCACACAAACGAATGCTACATATGCGGGTTTCACATGACACCAACTCCACATTCTCAGGCAACTTCAGCGCCACAGCCGTTTTCAGATAGCCCCCAATGCAAAGGCTCTAGACGCAAATATTGGTGTGAGAGCTAATTCAATCAAGGAAACATTCCATGTTGGTGAAGGGCATATTGAAGAAGGATCAGCCGAGTGGTTCTTGTGGGAGAACAACTCCATTTGGCTCACTAACTTCACACACCATCAGGCTTCCAAGCAGCTCTCAAGGAAACTCAGTTTTCACACTCTATGCTTAGTGCCCTCTGAGTGCATTATCTAGGAAAGAACCTGGTAGAGCATCCCACACAAACGAATGCTCCACATGCGAGTTTCACATGCCACCAACTCCACATTCACAGGCAACTTCAGCGCCACAGCCGTTTTCAGATACCCCTCAATGCAAAGGATCTAGATGCAAATATTGGTGTGAGAGCTAATTCAATCAAGGAAACACTGCATGTTGGTGAAGGGCATATTGAAGAAGGATCAGCCGAGTGGTTCTTGTGGGAGAACAACTCCATTTGGCTCACTAACTTCACACACCATCAGGCTTCCAAGCAGCTCTCAAGGAAACTCAATTTTCACACTCTATGCTTAGTGCCCTTTGAGTGCCTAGGACTGAAATGAAGCTTGGTGAGCATCCCACACAAACGAATGCTCCACATGCGGGTTTCACATGCCACCAACTCCACATTCACGGCAACTTCAGCGCCACAGCCGTTTTCAGATAGCCCTCAATGCAAAGGCTCTAGACGCAAATATTGGTGTGAGAGCTAATTCAATCAAGGAAACATTCCATGTTGGTGAAGGGCATATTGAAGAAGGATCAGCCGAGTGGTTCTTGTGGGAGAACAACTCCATTTGGCACGCTAACTTCACACACTATCAGGCTTCCAAGCAGCTCTCAAGGAAACTCAGTTTTCACACTCTATGCTTAGTGCCCTTTGAGTGCATTCTCTAGGAATGAACATGGTAGAGCATCCCACACAAACGAATGCTCCACATGCGGGTTTCACATGCCACCAACTCCACATTCTCAGGCAACTTCAGTGCCACAGCTGTTTTCAGATAGCCCTCAATGCAAAGGCTCTAGACGCAAATATTGGTGTGAGAGCTAATTCAATCAAGGAAACACTGCATGTTGGTGAAGGGCATATTGAAGAAGGATCAGCCAAGTGGTTCTTGTGGGAGAACAACTCCATTTGGCTCGCTAACTTCACACACCATTAGGCTTCCAAGCAGCTCTCAAGGAAACTCAGTTTTCACACTCTATGCTTAGTGCCGTTTGAGTGCATTATCTAGCAATGAACCTGGTAGAGCATCCCACACAAACGAATGCTCCACATGCGGGTTTCACATGCCACCAACTCCACATTCACAGTCAACTTCAGCGCCACAGCCGTTTTCAGATAGCCCTCAATGCAAAGGCTCTAGATGCAAATATTGGTGTGAGAGCTAATTCAATCAAGGAAACACTGCATGTTGGTGAAGGGCATATTGAAGAAGGATCAGCCGAGTGGTTCTTGTGGGAGAACAACTCCATTTGGCTCACTAACTTCACACACCATCAGGCTTCCAAGCAGCTCTCAAGGAAACTCAGTTTTCACACTCTATGCTTAGTGCCCTTTGAGTACCTAGGACTGAAATGAAGCTTGGTGAGCATCCCACACAAACGAATGCTCCACATGCGGGTTTCACATGCCACCAACTCCACATTCACAGGCAACTTCAGCGCCACAGCCGTTTTCAGATAGCCCTCAATGCAAAGGCTCTAGACGCAAATATTGGTGTGAGAGCTAATTCAATCAAGGAAACACTGCATGTTGGTGAAGGGCATATTGAAGAAGGATCAGCCGAGTGGTTCTTGTGGGAGAACAACTCTATTTGGCTCACTAACTTCACACACCATCAGGCTTCCAAGCAGCTCTCAAGGAAACTCAGTTTTCACACTCTATGCTTAGTGCCCTTTCAGTGCAATATCTAGGAATGAACCTGGTAGAGCATCCCACACAACGAATGCTCCATATGCGGGTTTCACATGCCACCAACTCCACATTCACAGGCAACTTCAGCGCCACAGCCGTTTTCAGATAGCCCCCAATGCAAAGGCTCTAGACGCAAATATTGGTGTGAGAGCTAATTCAATCAAGGAAACATTCCATGTTGGTGAAGGGCATATTGAAGAAGGATCAGCCGAGTGGTTCTTGTGGGAGAACAACTCCATTTGGCTCACTAACTTCACACACCATCAGGCTTCCAAGCAGCTCTCAAGGAAACTCAGTTATCACACTCTATGCTTAGTGCCCTTTCTCTGCATTATCTAGGAAAGAACCTGGTAGAGCATCCCACACAAACGAATGCTCCACATGCGAGTTTCACATGCCACCAACTCCACATTCACAGGCAACTTCAGCGCCACAGCCGTTTTCAGATACCCCTCAATGCAAAGGATCTAGATGCAAATATTGGTGTGAGAGCTAATTCAATCAAGGAAACACTGCATGTTGCTGAAGGGCATATTGAAGAAGGATCAGCCGAGTGGTTCTTGTGGGAGAACAACTCCATTTGGCTCACTAACTTCACACACCATCAGGCTTCCAAGCAGCTCTCAAGGAAACTCAATTTTCACACTCTATGCTTAGTGCCCTTTGAGTGCCTAGGACTGAAATGAAGCTTGGTGAGCATCCCACACAAACGAATGCTCCACATGCGGGTTTCACATGCCACCAACTCCACATTCACAGGCAATTCAGCGCCACAGCCGTTTTCACATAGCCCTCAATGCAAAGGCTCTAGACACAAATATTGGTGTGAGAGCTAATTCAATCAAGGAAACACTGCATGTTGGTGAAGGGCATATTGAAGAAGGATCAGCCGAGTGGTTCTTGTGGGAGAACAACTCCATTTGGCTCACTAACTTCACACACAATCAGGCTTCCAAGCAGCTCTCAAGGAAACTCAGTTTTCACACTCTATGCTTAGTGCCCTTTGAGTGCAATATCTAGGAATTAAGGTGGTAGAGCATCCCACACAAACGAATGCTCCACATGCGGGTTTCACATGCCACCAACTCCACATTCTCACGCAACTTCAGCGCCACAGCCGTTTTCAGATAGCCCTCAATGCAAAGGCTCTAGACGCAAATATTGGTGTGAGAGCTAATTCAATCAGGAAACACAGCATGTTGGTGAAGGGCATATTGAAGAAGGATCAGCCGAGTGGTTCTTGTGGGAGAACAACTCCATTTGGCTCACTAACTTCACACACCATCAGGCTTCCAAGCAGCTCTCAAGGAAACTCAGTTATCACACTCTATGCTTAGTGCCCTCTGAGTGCATTATCTAGGAAAGAACCTGGTAGAGCATCCCACACAAACGAATGCTCCACATGCGGGTTTCACATGCCACCCACTCCACATTCTCAGGCAACTTCAGCGCCACAGCCGTTTTCACATAGCCCTCAATGCAAAGGCTCTAGACACAAATATTGGTGTGAGAGCTAATTCAATCAAGGAAACACTGCATGTTGGTGAAGGGCATATTGAAGAAGGATCAGCCGAGTGGTTCTTGTGGGAGAACAACTCCATTTGGCTCACTAACTTCACACACCATTAGGCTTCCAAGCAGCTCTCAAGGAAACTCAGTTTTCACACTCTATGCTTAGTGCCCTTTCAGTGCAATATCTAGGAATGAACCTGGTAGAGCATCCCACACAAACGAATCCTACATATGCGGGTTTCACATGCCACCAACTCCACATTCACAGGCAACTTCAGCGCCACAGCCGTTTTCAGATAGCCCTCAATGCAAAGCCTCTAGACACAAATATTGGTGTGAGAGCTAATTCAATCAAGGAAGCATTCCATGTTAGTGAAGGGCATATTGAAGAAGGATCAGCCGAGTGGTTCTTGTGGGAGAACAACTCCATTTGGCTCACAAACTTCACGCACCATCAGGCTTCCAAGCAGCTCTCAAGGAAACTCAGTTTTCACACTCTATGCATAGTGCCCTTTGAGTGCCTAGGACTGAAATGAATCTTGGTGAGTATCTCACACAAACGAATGCTCCACATGCGGGTTTCACATGCCACCAACTCCACATTCTCAGGCAATTCAGCGCCACAGCCGTTTTCACATAGCCCTCAATGCAAAGGCTCTAGACACAAATATTGGTGTGAGAGCTAATTCAATCAAGGAAACACTGCATGTTGGTGAAGGGCATATTGAAGAAGGATCAGCCGAGTGGTTCTTGTGGGAGAACAACTCCATTTGGCTCACTACCTTCACACACCATCAGGCTTCCAAGCAGCTCTCAAGGAAACTCAGCTTTCACACTCTATGCTTAGTGCCCTTTGAGTGCCTAGGACTGAAATGAAGCTTGATGAGCATCCCACACAAACGAATGCTCCACATGCGGGTTTCACATGCCACCAACTCCACATTCTCAGGCAACTTCTGCGATAGCCGTTTTCAGATAGCCCTCATTGCAAAGGCTCTAGACGCAAATATTGGTGTGAGAGCTAATTCAATCAAGGAACACTGCATGTTGGTGAAGGGCATATTGAAGAAGGATCAGCCGAGTGGTTCTTGTGGGAGAACAACTCCATTTGGCTCACTAACTTCACAAACCATCAGGCTTCCAAGCAGCTCTCAAGGAAACTCAGTTTTCACACTCTATGCTTAGTGCCCTTTGAGTGCAATATCTAGGAATGAACCTGGTAGAGCATCCCACACAACGAATGCTACATATGCGGGTTTCACATGCCACCAACTCCACATTCACAGGCAACTTCAGCGCCACAGCCGTTTTCAGATAGCCCTCAATGCAAAGGCTCTAGACGCAAATATTGGTGTGAGAGCTAATTCAATCAAGGAAACACTGCATGTTGGTGAAGGGCATATTGAAGAAGGATCAGCCGAGTGGTTCTTGTGGGAGAACAACTCCATTTGGCTCACTAACTTCACACACCATCAGGCTTCCAAGCAGCTCTCAAGGAAACTCAGTTTTCACACTCTATGCTTAGTGCCCTTTGAGTGCATTATCTAGCAATGAACCTGGTAGAGCATCCCACAAAAACGAATGCTACATATGCGGGTTTCACATGACACCAACTCCACATTCTCAGGCAACTTCAGCGCCACAGCCGTTTTCAGATAGCCCCCAATGCAAAGGCTCTAGACGCAAATATTGGTGTGAGAGCTAATTCAATCAAGGAAACACTGCATGTTGGTGAAGGGCATATTGAAGAAGGATCAGCCGAGTGGTTCTTGTGGGAGAACAACTCCATTTGGCTCACTAACTTCACACACCATCAGGCTTCCAAGCAGCTCTCAAGGAAACTCAGTTATCACACTCTATGCTTAGTGCCCTTTGAGTGCCTAGGACTGAAATGAAGCTTGGTGAGCATCCCACACAAACGAATGCTCCACATGCGGGTTTCACATGCCACCAACTCCACATTCTCAGGCAATTCAGCGCCACAGCCGTTTTCACATAGCCCTCAATGCAAAGGCTCTAGACACAAATATTGGTGTGAGAGCTAATTCAATCAAGGAAACACTGCATGTTGGTGAAGGGCATATTGAAGAAGGATCAGCCGAGTGGTTCTTGTGGGAGAACAACTCCATTTGGCTCACTACCTTCACACACCATCAGGCTTCCAAGCAGCTCTCAAGGAAACTCAGTTTTCACACTCTATGCTTAGTGCCCTTTGAGTGCAATATCTAGGAATTAACGTGATAGAGCATCCCACACAAACGAATGCTCCACATGCGGGTTTCACATGCCACCAACTCCACATTCTCAGGCAACTTCAGCGCCACAGCCGTTTTCACATAGCCCTCAATGCAAAGGCTCTAGACGCAAATATTGGTGTGAGAGCTAATTCAATCAGGAAACAATGCATGTTGGTGAAGGGCATATTGAAGAAGGATCAGCCGAGTGGTTCTTGTGGGAGAACAACTCCATTTGGCTCACTAACTTCACACACCATCAGGCTTCCAAGCAGCTCTCAAGGAAACTCAGTTTTCACACTCTATGCTTAGTGCCCTTTGAGTACATTATCTAGGAAAGAACCTGGTAGAGCATCCCACACAAACGAATGCTCCACATGCGGGTTTCACATGCCACCAACTCCACATTCACAGGCAACTTCAGCGCCACAGCCGTATTCAGATAGCCCTCAATGCAAAGGCTCTAGACACAAATATTGGTGTGAGAGCTAATTCAATCAAGGAAACACTGCATGTTGGTGAAGGGCATATTGAAGAAGGATCAGCCGAGTGGTTCTTCGGAAGAACAACTCCATTTGGCTCACTAACTTCACACACCATCAGGCTTCCAAGCAGCTCTCAAGGAAACTCAGTTTTCACACTCTATGCTTAGTGCCCTTTGAGTAATTAGGACTGAAAATAAGCTTGGTGAGCATCCCACACAAACGAATGCTCCACATGCGGGTTTCACATGCCACCAACTCCACATTCACGGCAACTTCAGCGCCACAGCCGTTTTCAGATAGCCCTCAATGCAAAGGCTCTAGACGCAAATATTGGTGTGAGAGCTAATTCAATCAAGGAAACATTCCATGTTGGTGAAGGGCATATTGAAGAAGGATCAGCCGAGTGGTTCTTGTGGGAGAACAACTCCATTTGGCACGCTAACTTCACACACTATCAGGCTTCCAAGCAGCTCTCAAGGAAACTCAGTTTTCACACTCTATGCTTAGTGCCCTTTGAGTGCATTCTCTAGGAATTAACCTGGTAGAGCATCCCACACTAACGAATGCTCCACATGCGGGTTTCACATGCCACCAACTCCACATTCTCAGGCAACTTCAGTGCCACAGCTGTTTTCAGATAGCCCTCAATGCAAAGGCTCTAGACGCAAATATTGGTGTGAGAGCTAATTCAATCAGGAAACACAGCATGTTGGTGAAGGGCATATTGAAGAAGGATCAGCCAAGTGGTTCTTGTGGGAGAACAACTCCATTTGGCTCGCTAACTTCACACACCATTAGGCTTCCAAGCAGCTCTCAAGGAAACTCAGTTTTCACACTGTATGCTTAGTGCCGTTTGAGTGCATTATCTAGCAATGAACCTGGTAGAGCATCCCACACAAACGAATGCTCCACATGCGGGTTTCACATGCCACCAACTCCACATTCACAGGCAACTTCAGCGCCACAGCCATTTTCAGGTAGCCCTCAATGCAAAGGCTCTAGACGCAAATATTGGTGTGAGAGCTAATTCAATCAAGGAAACACTGCATGTTGGTGAAGGGCATATTGAAGAAGGATCAGCCGAGTGGTTCTTTCCGGAGAACAACTCCATTTGGCTCACTAACTTTACACACCATCAGGCTTCCAAGCAGCTCTCAAGGAAACTCAGTTTTCACACTCTATGCTTAGTGCCCTTTGAGTGCCTAGGACTGAAATGAACCTGGTAGAGCATCCCACACAAACGAATGCTCCACATGCGGGTTTCACATGCCACCAACTCCACATTCACAGGCAACTTCAGCGCCACAGCCGTTTTCAGATAGCCGTCAATGCAAAGGCTCTAGACACAAATATTGGTGTGAGAGCTAATTCAATCAAGGAAACACTGCATGTTGGTGAAGGGCATACTGAAGAAGGATCAGCCGAGTGGTTCTTGTGGGAGAACAACTCCATTTGGCTCACTAACTTCACACACCATTAGGCTTGCAAGCAGCTCTCAAGGAAACTCAGTTTTCACACTCTATGCTTAGCGCCCTTTGAGTGCCTAGGACTGAAATGAAGCTTGGTGAGCATCCCACACAAACGAATGCTCCACATGCGGGTTTCACATGCCACCAACTCCACATTCACAGGCAACTTCAGCGCCACAGCCGTTTTCAGATAGCCGTCAATGCAAAGGCTCTAGACGCAAATATTGGTGTGAGAGCTAATTCAATCAAGGAAACACTGCATGTTGGTGAAGGGCATATTGAAGAAGGATCAGCCGAGTGGTTCTTGTGGGAGAACAACTCCATTTGGCTCACTAACTTCACACACCATCAGGCTTGCAAGCAGCTCTCAAGGAAACTCAGTTTTCACACTCTATGCTTAGTGCACTTTGAGTGCATTCTCTAGGAATTAACCTGGTAGAGCATCCCACACAAACGAATGCTCCACATGCGGGTTTCACATGCCACCAACTCCACATTCACAGGCAACTTCAGCGCCACAGCCGTTTTCAGATAGCCCTCAATGCAAAGGCTCTAGACGCAAATATTGGTGTGAGAGCTAATTCAATCAGGAAACACAGCATGTTGGTGAAGGGCTTATTGAAGAAGGATCAGCCGAGTGGTTCTTGTGGGAGAACAGCTCCATTTGGCTCACTAACTTCACACACCATCAGGCTTCCAAGCAGCTCTCAAGGAAACTCAGTTTTCACACTCTATGCTTAGTGCCCTTTGAGTGCCTAGGACTGAAATGAAGCTTGGTGAGCATCCCACACAAACGAATGCTCCACATGCGGGTTTCACATGCCACCAACTCCACATTCACAGGCAACTTCAGCCCCACAGCCATTTTCAGATAGCCCTCAATGCAAAGGCTCTAGAAGCAAATATTGGAGTGAGAGCTAATTCAATCAAGGAAACACTGCATGTTGGTGAAGGGCATATTGAAGAAGGATCAGCCGAGTGGTTCTTGTGGGAGAACAACTCCATTTGGCTCGCTAAATTCACACACCATCAGGCTTCCAAGCAGCTCTCAAGGAAACTCAGTTTTCACACTCTATGCTTAGTGCCCTTTCAGTGTAATATCTAGGAATGAACCTGGTAGAGCATCCCACACAATCGAATGCTACATATGCGGGTTTCACATGCCACCAACTCCACATTCACAGGCAACTTCAGCGCCACAGCCGTTTTCAGATAGCCCTCAATGCAAAGGCTCTAGACGCAAATATTGGTGTGAGAGCTAATTCAATCAAGGAAACACTGCATGTTGGTGAAGGGCATATTGAAGAAGGATCAGCCGAGTGGTTCTTGTGGGAGAACAACTCCATTTGGCTCGCTAACTTCACACACCATCAGGCTTCCAAGCAGCTCTCAAGGAAACTCAGTTTTCACACTCTATGCTTAGTGCCTTTGAGTGCATTATCTAGCAATGAACCTGGTAGAGCATCCCACACAAACGAATGCTCCACATGCGGGTTTCACATGCCACCAACTCCACATTCTCAGGCAACTTCAGCGCCACAGCCGTTTTCAGATAGCCCTCAATGCAAAGGCTCTAGACGCAAATATTGGTGTGAGAGCTAATTCAATCAGGAAACACAGCATGTTGGTGAAGGGCATATTGAAGAAGGATCAGCCGAGTGGTTCTTGTGGGAGAACAACTCCATTTGTCTCACTAACTTCACACACCATCAGGCTTCCAAGCAGCTCTCAAGGAAACTCAGTTATCACACTCTATGCTTAGTGCCCTTTGAGTGCATTATCTAGGAAAGAACCTGGTAGAGCATCCCACACAAACGAATGCTCCACATCCGGGTTTCACATGCCACCAACTCCACATTCACAGTCAACTTCAGCGCCACAGCCGTTTTCAGATAGCCCTCAATGCAAAGGCTCTAGATGCAAATATTGGTGTGAGAGCTAATTCAATCAAGGAAACACTGCATGTTGGTGAAGGGCATATTGAAGAAGGATCAGCCGAGTGGTTCTTGTGGGAGAACAACTCCATTTGGCTCACTAACTTCACACACCATCAGGCTTCCAAGCAGCTCTCAAGGAAACTCAGTTTTCACACTCTATGCTTAGTGCCCTTTGAGTACCTAGGACTGAAATGAAGCTTGGTGAGCATCCCACACAAACGAATGCTCCACATGCGGGTTTCACATGCCACCAACTTCACATTCACAGGCAACTTCAGCGCCACAGCCGTTTTCAGATAGCCCTCAATGCAAAGGCTCTAGACGCAAATATTGGTGTGAGAGCTAATTCAATCAAGGAAACACTGCATGTTGGTGAAGGGCATATTGAAGAAGGATCAGCCGAGTGGTTCTTGTGGGAGAACAACTCTATTTGGCTCACTAACTTCACACACCATCAGGCTTCCAAGCAGCTCTCAAGGAAACTCAGTTTTCACACTCTATGCTTAGTGCCCTTTCAGTGCAATATCTAGGAATGAACCTGGTAGAGCATCCCACACAACGAATGCTCCATATGCGGGTTTCACATGCCACCAACTCCACATTCACAGGCAACTTCAGCGCCACAGCCGTTTTCAGATAGCCCCCAATGCAAAGGCTCTAGACGCAAATATTGGTGTGAGAGCTAATTCAATCAAGGAAACATTCCATGTTGGTGAAGGGCATATTGAAGAAGGATCAGCCGAGTGGTTCTTGTGGGAGAACAACTCCATTTGGCTCACTAACTTCACACACCATCAGGCTTCCAAGCAGCTCTCAAGGAAACTCAGTTATCACACTCTATGCTTAGTGCCCTTTCAGTGCATTATCTAGGAAAGAACCTGGTAGAGCATCCCACACAAACGAATGCACCACATGCGAGTTTCACATGCCACCAACTCCACATTCACAGGCAACTTCAGCGCCACAGCCGTTTTCAGATACCCCTCAATGCAAAGGATCTAGATGCAAATATTGGTGTGAGAGCTAATTCAATCAAGGAAACACTGCATGTTGCTGAAGGGCATATTGAAGAAGGATCAGCCGAGTGGTTCTTGTGGGAGAACAACTCCATTTGGCTCACTAACTTCACACACCATCAGGCTTCCAAGCAGCTCTCAAGGAAACTCAATTTTCACACTCTATGCTTAGTGCCCTTTGAGTGCCTAGGACTGAAATGAAGCTTGGTGAGCATCCCACACAAACGAATGCTCCACATGCGGGTTTCACATGCCACCAACTCCACATTCACAGGCAATTCAGCGCCACAGCCGTTTTCACATAGCCCTCAATGCAAAGGCTCTAGACACAAATATTGGTGTGAGAGCTAATTCAATCAAGGAAACACTGCATGTTGGTGAAGGGCATATTGAAGAAGGATCAGCCGAGTGGTTCTTGTGGGAGAACAACTCCATTTGGCTCACTACCTTCACACACCATCAGGCTTCCAAGCAGCTCTCAAGGAAACTCAGTTTTCACACTCTATGCTTAGTGCCCTTTGAGTGCAATATCTAGGAATTAACGTGGTAGAGCATCCCACACAAACGAATGCTCCACATGCGGGTTTCACATGACACCAACTCCACATTCTCAGGCAACTTCAGCGCCACAGCCGTTTTCAGATAGCCCTCAATGCAAAGGCTCTAGACGCAAATATTGGTGTGAGAGCTAATTCAATCAGGAAACAATGCATGTTGGTGAAGGGCATATTGAAGAAGGATCAGCCGAGTGGTTCTTGTGGGAGAACAACTCCATTTGGCTCACTAACTTCACACACCATCAGGCTTCCAAGCAGCTCTCAAGGAAACTCAGTTTTCACACTCTATGCTTAGTGCCCTTTGAGTACATTATCTAGGAAAGAACCTGGTAGAGCATCCCACACAAACGAATGCTCCACATGCGGGTTTCACATGCCACCAACTCCACATTCACAGGCAACTTCAGCGCCACAGCCGTTTTCAGATAGCCCTCAATGCAAAGGCTCTAGACACAAACATTGTTGTGAGAGCTAATTCAATCAAGGAAACACTGCATGTTGGTGAAGGGCATATTGAAGAAGGATCAGCCGAGTGGTTCTTGTGGAAGAACAACTCCATTTGGCTCACTAACTTCACACACCATCAGGCTTCCAAGCAGCTCTCAAGGAAACTCAGTTTTCACACTCTATGCTTAGTGCCCTTTGAGTGCCTAGGACTGTAAATAAGCTTGGTGAGCATCCCACACAATCGAATGCTCCACATGCGGGTTTCACATGCCACCAACTCCACATTCACGGCAACTTCAGCGCCACAGCCGTTTTCAGATAGCCCTCAATGCAAAGGCTCTAGACACAAATATTGGTGTGAGAGCTAATTCAATCAAGGAAACACTGCATGTTGGTGAAGGGCATACTGAAGAAGGATCAGCCGAGTGGTTCTTGTGGGAGAACAACTCCATTTGGCTCACTAACTTCACACACCATCAGGCTTCCAAGCAGCTCTCAAGGAAACTCAGTTTTCACACTCTATGCTTAGTGCCCTATGAGTGCCTAGGACTGAAATGAAGCTTGGTGAGCATCCCACACAAACGAATGCTCCACATGCGGGTTTCACATGCCACCAACTCCACATTCACAGGCAACTTCAGCGCCACAGCCGTTTTCAGATAGCCCTCAATGCAAAGGCTCTAGACGCAAATATTGGTGTGAGAGCTAATTCAATCAAGGAAACACTGCATGTTGGTGAAGGGCATATTGAAGAAGGATCAGCCGAGTGGTTCTTGTGGGAGAACAACTCCATTTGGCTCACTAACTTCACACACCATCAGGCTTGCAAGCAGCTCTCAAGGAAACTCAGTTTTCACACTCTATGCTTAGTGCCCTTTGAGTGCATTCTCTAGGAATTAACCTGGTAGAGCATCCCACACAAACGAATGCTCCACATGCGGGTTTCACATGCCACCATCTCCACATTCACAGGCAACTTCAGCGCCACAGCCGTTTTCAGATAGCCCTCAATGCAAAGGCTCTAGACGCAAATATTGGTGTGAGAGCTAATTCAATCAGGAAACACAGCATGTTGGTGAAGGGCATATTGAAGAAGGATCAGCCGAGTGGTTCTTGTGGGAGAACAGCTCTATTTGGCTCACTAACTTCACACACCATCAGGCTTCCAAGCAGCTCTCAAGGAAACTCAGTTTTCACACTCTATGCTTAGTGCCCTTTGAGTGCCTAGGACTGAAATGAAGCTTGGTGAGCATCCCACACAAACGAATGCACCACATGCGGGTTTCCCATGCCACCAACTCCACATTCACAGGCAACTTCAGCCCCACAGCCATTTTCAGATAGCCCTCAATGCAAAGGCTCTAGAAGCAAATATTGGAGTGAGAGCTAATTCAATCAAGGAAACACTGCATGTTGGTGAAGGGCATATTGAAGAAGGATCAGCCGAGTGGTTCTTGTGGGAGAACAACTCCATTTGGCTCGCTAAATTCACACACCATCAGGCTTCCAAGCAGCTCTCAAGGAAACTCAGTTTTCACACTCTATGCTTAGTGCCCTTTCAGTGCAATATCTAGGAATGAACCTGGTAGAGCATCCCACACAATCGAATGCTACATATGCGGGTTTCACATGCCACCAACTCCACATTCACAGGCAACTTCAGCGCCACAGCCGTTTTCAGATAGCCCTCAATGCAAAGGCTCTAGACGCAAATATTGGTGTGAGAGCTAATTCAATCAAGGAAACACTGCATGTTGGTGAAGGGCATATTGAAGAAGGATCAGCCGAGTGGTTCTTGTGGGAGAACAACTCCATTTGGCTCGCTAACTTCACACACCATCAGGCTTCCAAGCAGCTCTCAAGGAAACTCAGTTTTCACACTCTATGCTTAGTGCCTTTGAGTGCATTATCTAGCAATGAACCTGGTAGAGCATCCCACACAAACGAATGCTCCACATGCGGGTTTCACATGCCACCAACTCCACATTCTCAGGCAACTTCAGCGCCACAGCCGTTTTCAGATAGCCCTCAATGCAAAGGCTCTAGACGCAAATATTGGTGTGAGAGCTAATTCAATCAGGAAACACAGCATGTTGGTGAAGGGCATATTGAAGAAGGATCAGCCGAGTGGTTCTTGTGGGAGAACAACTCCATTTGGCTCACTAACTTCACACACCATCAGGCTTCCAAGCAGCTCTCAAGGAAACTCAGTTTTCACACTCTATGCTTAGTGCCCTTTGAGTGCATTATCTAGGAAAGAACCTGGTAGAGCATCCCACACAAACGAATGCTCCACATGCGGGTTTCACATGCCACCAACTCCACATTCTCAGTCAACTTCAGCGCCACAGCCGTTTTCAGATAGCCCTCAATGCAAAGGCTCTAGATGCAAATATTGGTGTGAGAGCTAATTCAATCAAGGAAACACTGCATGTTGGTGAAGGGCATATTGAAGAAGGATCAGCCGAGTGGTTCTTGTGGGAGAACAACTCCATTTGGCTCACTAACTTCACACACCATCAGGCTTCCAAGCAGCTCTCAAGGAAACTCAGTTTTCACACTCTATGCTTAGTGCCCTTTGAGTGCCTAGGACTGAAATGAAGCTTGGTGAGCATCCCACACAAACGAATGCTCCACATGCGGGTTTCACATGACACCAACTCCACATTCACAGGCAACTTCAGCGCCACAGCCGTTTTCAGATAGCCCTCAATGCAAAGGCTCTAGACGCAAATATTGGTGTGAGAGCTAATTCAATCAAGGAAACACTGCATGTTGGTGAAGGGCATATTGAAGAAGGATCAGCCGAGTGGTTCTTGTGGGAGAACAACTCCATTTGGCTCACTAACTTCACACACCATCAGGCTTCCAAGCAGCTCTCAAGGAAACTCAATTTTCACACTCTATGCTTAGTGCCCTTTCAGTGCAATATCTAGGAATGAACCTGGTAGAGCATCCCACACAATCGAATGCTACATATGCGGGTTTCACATGCCACCAACTCCACATTCACAGGCAACTTCAGCGCCACAGCCGTTTTCAGATAGCCCTCAATGCAAAGGCTCTAGACGCAAATATTGGTGTGAGAGCTAATTCAATCAAGGAAACACTGCATGTTGGTGAAGGGCATATTGAAGAAGGATCAGCCGAGTGGTTCTTGTGGGAGAACAACTCCATTTGGCTCGCTAACTTCACACACCATCAGGCTTCCAAGCAGCTCTCAAGGAAACTCAGTTTTCACACTCTATGCTTAGTGCCTTTGAGTGCATTATCTAGCAATGAACCTGGTAGAGCATCCCACACAAACGAATGCTCCACATGCGGGTTTCACATGCCACCAACTCCACATTCTCAGGCAACTTCAGCGCCACAGCCGTTTTCAGATAGCCCTCAATGCAAAGGCTCTAGACGCAAATATTGGTGTGAGAGCTAATTCAATCAGGAAACACAGCATGTTGGTGAAGGGCATATTGAAGAAGGATCAGCCGAGTGGTTCTTGTGGGAGAACAACTCCATTTGGCTCACTAACTTCACACACCATCAGGCTTCCAAGCAGCTCTCAAGGAAACTCAGTTATCACACTCTATGCTTAGTGCCCTTTGAGTGCATTATCTAGCAATGAACCTGGTAGAGCATCCCACACAAACGAATGCTCCACATGCGGGTTTCACATGCCACCAACTCCACATTCACAGGCAACTTCAGCGCCACAGCCGTTTTCAGATAGCCCTCAATGCAAAGGCTCTAGACGCAAATATTGGTGTGAGAGCTAATTCAATCAAGGAAACACTGCATGTTGGTGAAGGGCATATTGAAGAAGGATCAGCTGAGTGGTTCTTGTGGGAGAACAACTCTATTTGGCTCACTAACTTCACACACCATCAGGCTTCCAAGCAGCTCTCAAGGAAACTCAGTTTTCACACTCTATGCTTAGTGCCCTTTGAGTGCAATATCTAGGAATTAACGTGGTAGAGCATCCCACACAAACGAATGCTCCACATGCGGGTTTCACATGCCACCAACTCCACATTCACAGGCAACTTCAGCGCCACAGCCGTTTTCAGATAGCCCTCAATGCAAAGGCTCTAGACGCAAATATTGGTGTGAGAGCTAATTCAATCAAGGAAACACTGCATGTTGGTGAAGGGCATATTGAAGAAGGATCAGCCGAGTGGTTCTTGTGGGAGAACAACTCCATTTGGCTCACTAACGTCACACACCATCAGGCTTCCAAGCAGCTCTCAAGGAAACTCAGTTTTCACACTCTATGCTTAATGCCCTTTGAGTGCAATATCTAGGAATTAACGTGGTAGAGCATCCCACACAAACGAATGCTCCACATGCAGGTTTCACATGCCACCAACTCCACATTCTCAGGCAACTTCAGCGCCACAGCCGTTTTCAGATAGCCCTCAATGCAAAGGCTCTAGACGCAAATATTGTTGTGAGAGCTAATTCAATCAGGAAACACAGCATGTTGGTGAAGGGCATATTGAAGAAGGATCAGCCGAGTGGTTCTTGTGGGAGAACAACTCCATTTGGCTCACTAACTTCACACACCATCAGGCTTCCAAGCAGCTCTCAAGGAAACTCAGTTTTCACACTCTATGCTTAGTGCCCTTTGAGTACCTAGGACTGAAATGAAGCTTGGTGAGCATCCCACACAAACGAATGCTCCACATGCGGGTTTCACATGCCACCCACTCCACATTCTCAGGCAACTTCAGCGCCACAGCCGTTTTCACATAGCCCTCAATGCAAAGGCTGTAGACGCAAATATTGGAGTGAGATCTAATTCAATCAAGGAAACACTGCATGTTGGTGAAGGGCATATTGAAGAAGGATCAGCCGAGTGGTTCTTGTGGGAGAACAACTCCATTTGGCTCACTAACTTCACACACCATCAGGCTTCCAAGCAGCTCTCAAGGAAACTCAGTTTTCACACTCTATGCTTAGTGCCCTTTCAGTGCAATATCTAGGAATGAACCTGGTAGAGCATCCCACACAAACGAATACTCCACATGCGGGTTTCACATGCCACCAACTCCACATTCACAGGCAACTTCAGCGCCACAGCCGTTTTCAGATAGCCCTCAATGCAAAGGCTCTAGACACAAATATTGGTGTGAGAGCTAATTCAATCAAGGAAACACTGCATGTTGGTGAATGGCATATTGAAGAAGGATCAGCCGAGTGGTTCTTGTGGGAGAACAACTCCATTTGGCTCGCTAACTTCACACACCATCAGGCTTCCAAGCAGCTCTCAAGGAAACTCAGTTTTCACACTCTATGCTTAGTGCCCTTTGATTGCCTAGGACTGAAATGAAGCTTGGTGAGCGTCCCACACAAACGAATGCTCCACATGCGAGTTTCACATGCCACCAACTCCACATTCACAGGCAACTTCAGCGCCACAGCCGTTTTCACATAGCCCTCAATGCAAAGGCTCTAGACACAAATATTGGTGTGAGAGCTAATTCAATCAAGGAAACACTGCATGTTGGTGAAGGGCATATTGAAGAAGGATCAGCCAAGTGGTTCTAGTGGGAGAACAACTCCATTTGGCTCACTAATTTCACACACCATCAGGCTTCCAAGCAGCTCTCAAGGAAACTCAGTTTTCACACTCTATGCTTAGTGCCCTTTGAGTGCATTATCTAGCAATGAACCTGGTAGAGCATCCCACACAAACGAATGCTCCACATGCGAGTTTCACATGCCACCAACTCCACATTCACAGGCAACTTCAGCGCCACAGCCGTTTTCAGATAGCCCTCAATGCAAAGGCTCTAGACACAAATATTGGTGTGAGAGCTAATTCAATCAAGGAAACACTGCATGTTGGTGAAGGGCATATTGAAGAAGGATCAGCCAAGTGGTTCTTGTGAGAGAACAACTCCATTTGGCTCACAAACTTCACTCACCATCAGGCTTCCAAGCAGCTCTCAAGGAAATTCAGTTTTCACACTCTATGCTTAGTGCCCTTTGAGTACCTAGGACTGAAATGAATCTTGGTGAGTATCTCACACAAACGAATGCTCCACATGCGGGTTTCACATGCCACCAACTCCACATTCACAGGCAACTTCAGCGCCACAGCCGTTTTCAGATAGCCCTCAATGCAAAGGCTCTAGACGCAAATATTGGTGTGAGAGCTAATTCAATCAAGGAAACACTGCATGTTGGTGAAGGGCATATTGAAGAAGGATCAGCCGAGTGGTTCTTGTGGGAGAACAACTCCATTTGGCTCACTAACTTCACACACCATCAGGCTTCCAGGCAGCTCTCAAGGAAACTCAGTTTTCACACTCTATGCTTACTGCCCTTTGAGTGCAATATCTAGGAATTAACGTGGCAGAGCATCCCACACAAACGAATGCTCCACATGCGGGTTTCACATGCCACCAACTCCACATTCACAGGCAACTTCAGCGCCACAGCCGTTTTCTGATAGCTCTCAATGCAAAGGCTCTAGACACAAATATTGGTGTGAGAGCTAATTCAATCAAGGAAACATTCCATGTTGGTGAAGCGCATATTGAAGAAGGATCAGCCGAGTGGTTCTTGTGGGAGAACAACTCCATTTGGCTCACTAACTTCACAAACCATCAGGCTTCCAAGCAGCTCTCAAGGAAACTCAGTTTTCACACTCTATGCTTAGTGCCCTTTGGGTGCATTATCTAGCAATGAACCTGGTAGAGCATCCCACACAAACGAATGCTACATATGCGGGTTTCACATGACACCAACTCCACATTCTCAGGCAACTTCAGCGCCACAGCCGTTTTCAGATAGCCCCCAATGCAAAGGCTCTAGACGCAAATATTGGTGTGAGAGCTAATTCAATTAAGGAAACATTCCATGTTGGTGAAGGGCATATTGAAGAAGGATCAGCCGAGTGGTTCTTGTGGGAGAACAACTCCATTTGGCTCACTAACTTCACACACCATCAGGCTTCCAAGCAGCTCTCAAGGAAACTCAGTTTTCACACTCTATGCTTAGTGCCCTTTGAGTGCCTAGGACTGAAATGAAGCTTGGTGAGCATCCCACACAAACGAATGCTCCACATGCGGGTTTCACATGCCACCAACTCCACATTCACGGCAACTTCAGCGCCGCAGCCGTTTTCAGATAGCCCTCAATGCAAAGGCTCTAGACGCAAATATTGGTGTGAGAGCTAATTCAATCAAGGAAACACTGCATGTTGGTGAAGGGCATATTGAAGAAGGATCAGCCGAGTGGTTCTTTCCGGAGAACAACTCCATTGGTACGCTAACTTCACACACTATCAGGCTTCCAAGCAGCTCTCAAGGAAACTCAGTTTTCACACTCTATGCTTAGTGCCCTTTGAGTGCATTCTCTAGGAATTAACCTGGTAGAGCATCCCACACAAACGAATGCTCCACATGCGAGTTTCACATGCCACCAACTCCACATTCACAGGCAACTTCAGTGCCACAGCTGTTTTCAGATAGCCCTCAATGCAAAGGCTCTAGACGCAAATATTGGTGTGAGAGCTAATTCAATCAAGGAAACACTGCATGTTGGTGAAGGGCATATTGAAGAAGGATCAGCCAAGTGGTTCTTGTGGGAGAACAACTCCATTTGGCTCGCTAACTTCACACACCATCAGGCTTCCAAGCAGCTCTCAAGGAAACTCAGTTTTCACACTGTATGCTTAGTGCCGTTTGAGTGCATTATCTAGCAATGAACCTGGTAGAGCATCCCACACAAACGAATGCTCCACATGCGGGTTTCACATGCCACCAACTCCACATTCACAGGCAACTTCAGCGCCACAGCCATTTTCAGATAGCCCTCAATGCAAAGGCTCTAGACGCAAATATTGGTGTGAGAGCTAATTCAATCAAGGAAACACTGCATGTTGGTGAAGGGCATATTGAAGAAGGATCAGCCGAGTGGTTCTTGTGGGAGAACAACTCCATTTGGCTCACTAACTTCACACACCATCAGGCTTCCAAGCTGCTCTCAAGGAAACTCAGTTTTCACACTCTATGCTTAGTGCCCTTTGAGTGCCTAGGACTGAAATGAAGCTTGGTGAGCATCCCACACAAACGAATGCTACACATGCGGGTTTCACATGCCACCAACTCCACATTCACAGGCAACTTCAGTGCCACAGCCGTTTTCAGATAGCCCTCAATGCAAAGGCTCTAGACGCAAATATTGGTGTGAGAGCTAATTCAATCAAGGAAACACTGCATGTTGGTGAAGGGCATATTGAAGAAGGATCAGCCGAGTGGTTCTTGTGGGAGAACAACTCCATTTCGCTCGCTAAATTCACACACCATCAGGCTTGCAAGCAGCTCTCAAGGAAACTCAGTTTTCACACTCTATGCTTAGTGCCCTTTGAGTGCATTCTCTAGGAATTAACGTGGTAGAGCATCCCACACAAACGAATGCTCCACATGCGGGTTTCACATGCCACCAACTCCACATTCACAGGCAACTTCAGCGCCACAGCCGTTTTCAGATAGCCCTCAATGCAAAGGCTCTAGACGCAAATATTGGTGTGAGAGCTAATTCAATCAGGAAACACAGCATGTTGGTGAAGGGCATATTGAAGAAGGATCAGCCGAGTGGTTCTTTCCGGAGAACAACTCCATTTGGCTCACTAACTTCACACACCATCAGGCTTCCAAGCAGCTCTCAAGGAAACTCAGTTTTCACACTCTATGCTTAGTGCCCTTTGAGTGCCTAGGACTGAAATGAAGCTTGGTGAGCATCCCACACAAACGAATGCTCCACATGCGGGTTTCCCATGCCACCAACTCCACATTCACAGGCAACTTCAGCGCCACAGCCATTTTCAGATAGCCCTCAATGCAAAGGCTCTAGACGCAAATATTGGTGTGAGAGCTAATTCAATCAAGGAAACATTCCATGTTGGTGAAGGGCATATTGAAGAAGGATCAGCCGAGTGGTTCTTTCCGGAGAACAACTCCATTTGGCTCACTAACTTTACACACCATCAGGCTTCCAAGCAGCTCTCAAGGAAACTCAGTTTTCACACTCTATGCTTAGTGCCTTTTGAGTGCATTATCTAGGAAAGAACCTGGTAGAGCATCCCACACAAACCAATGCTCCACATGCGGGTTTCACATGCCACCAACTCCACATTCACAGGCAACATCAGCGCCACAGCCGTTTTCAGATAGCCCTCAATGCAAAGGCTCTAGACGCAAACATTGTTGTGAGAGCTAATTCAATCAAGGAAACACTGCATGTTGGTGAAGGGCATATTGAAGAAGGATCAGCCGAGTGGTTCTTGTGGGAGAACAACTCCATTTGGCTCACTAACTTCACACACCATCAGGCTTCCAAGCAGCTCTCAAGGAAACTCAGTTTTCACACTCTATGCTTAGTGCCCTTTGAGTAATTAGGACTGAAAATAAGCTTGGTGAGCATCCCACACAAACGAATGCTCCACATGCGGGTTTCACATGCCACCAACTCCACATTCACAGGCAACTTCAGCGCCACAGCCGTTTTCAGATAGCCCTCAATGCAAAGGCTCTAGACACAAATATTGGTGTGAGAGCTAATTCAATCAAGGAAACACTGCATGTTGGTGAAGGGCATATTGAAGAAGGATCAGCCGAGTGGTTCTTGTGGGAGAACAACTCCATTTGGCTCACTAACTTCACACACCATCAGGCTTCCAAGCAGCTCTCAAGGAAACTCAGTTTTCACACTCTATGCTTAGTGCCCTTTGAGTGCCTTCTCTAGGAATTAACCTGGTAGAGCATCCCACACAAACGAATGCTCCACATGCGGGTTTCACATGCCACCAACTCCACATTCTCAGGCAACTTCAGTGCCACAGCTGTTTTCAGATAGCCCTCAATGCAAAGGCTCTAGACGCAAATATTGGTGTGAGAGCTAATTCAATCAAGGAAACACTGCATGTTGGTGAAGGGCATATTGAAGAAGGATCAGCCAAGTGGTTCTTGTGGGAGAACAACTCCATTTGGCTCGCTAACTTCACACACCATCAGGCTTCCAAGCAGCTCTCAAGGAAACTCAGTTTTCACACTCTATGCTTAGTGCCCTTTGAGTGCATTCTCTAGGAATTAACCTGGTAGAGCATCCCACACAAACGAATGCTCCACATGCGGGTTTCAGATGCCACCAACTCCACATTCTCAGGCAACTTCAGTGCCACAGCTGTTTTCAGATAGCCCTCAATGCAAAGGCTCTAGATGCAAATATTGGTGTGAGAGCTAATTCAATCAAGGAAACACTGCATGTTGGTGAAGGGCATATTGAAGAAGGATCAGCCAAGTGGTTCTTGTGGGAGAACAACTCCATTTGGCTCGCTAACTTCACACACCATCAGGCTTCCAAGCAGCTCTCAAGGAAACTCAGTTTTCACACTCTATGCTTAGTGCCGTTTGAGTGCATTATCTAGCAATGAACCTGGTAGAGCATCCCACACAAACGAATGCTCCACATGCGGGTTTCACATGCCACCAACTCCACATTCACAGGCAACTTCAGCGCCACAGCCATTTTCAGGTAGCCCTCAATGCAAAGGCTCTAGACGCAAATAGTGGTGTGAGAGCTAATTCAATCAAGGAAACACTGCATGTTGGTGAAGGGCATATTGAAGAAGGATCAGCCGAGTGGTTCTTTCCGGAGAACAACTCCATTTGGCTCACTAACTTTACACACCATCAGGCTTCCAAGCAGCTCTCAAGGAAACTCAGTTTTCACACTCTATGCTTAGTGCCCTTTGAGTGCCTAGGACTGAAATGAAGCTTGGTGAGCATCCCACACAAACGAATGCTCCACATGCGGGTTTCACATGCCACCAACTCCACATTCACAGGCAACTTCAGCGCCACAGCCGTTTTCAGATAGCCGTCAATGCAAAGGCTCTAGACACAAATATTGGTGTGAGAGCTAATTCAATCAAGGAAACACTGCATGTTGGTGAAGGGCATATTGAAGAAGGATCAGCCGAGTGGTTCTTGTGGGAGAACAACTCCATTTGGCTCACTAAATTCACACACCATCAGGCTTCCAAGCAGCTCTCAAGGAAACTCAGTTTTCACACTCTATGCTTAGTGCCCTTTGAGTGCATTCTCTAGGAATTAACGTGGTAGAGCATCCCACACAAACGAATGCTCCACATGCGGGTTTCACATGACACCAACTCCACATTCTCCGGCAACTTCAGCGCCACAGCCGTTTTCAGATAGCCCTCAATGCAAAGGCTCTAGACGCAAATATTGGTGTGAGAGCTAATGCAATAAAGGAAACACAGCATGTTGGTGAAGGGCATATTGAAGAAGGATCAGCCGAGTGGTTCTTGTGGGAGAACAACTCCATTTGGCTCACTAACTTCACACACCATCAGGCTTCCAAGCAGCTCTCAAGGAAACTCAGTTATCACACTCTATTCTTATTGCCCTTTGAGTGCATTATCTAGCAATGAACCTGGTAGAGCATCCCACACAAACGAATGCTCCACATGCGGGTTTCACATGCCACCAACTCCACATTCACAGGCAACTTCAGCGCCACAGCCGTTTTCAGATAGCCCTCAATGCAAAGGCTCTAGACGCAAATATTGGTGTGAGAGCTAATTCAATCAAGGAAACACTGCATGTTGCTGAAGGGCATATTGAAGAAGGATCAGCCGAGTGGTTCTTGTGGGAGAACAACTCCATTTGGCTCACTAACTTCACACACCATCAGGCTTCCAAGCAGCTCTCAAGGAAACTCAGTTTTCACACTCTATGCTTAGTGCCCTTTGAGTGCAATATCTAAGAATTAACGTGGTAGAGCATCCCACACAAACGAATGCTCCACATGCGGGTTTCACATGCCACCAACTCCACATTCACAGGCAACTTCAGCGCCACAGCCGTTTTCACATAGCCCTCAATGCAAAGGCTCTAGACACAAATATTGGTGTGAGAGCTAATTCAATCAAGGAAACACTGCATGTTGGTGAAGGGCATATTGAAGAAGGATCAGCCAAGTGGTTCTTGTGGGAGAACAACTCCATTTGGCTCACTAACTTCACACACCATCAGGCTTCCAAGCAGCTCTCAAGGAAACTCAGTTTTCACACTCTATGCTTAGTGCCCTTTGAGTGCATTATCTAGCAATGAACCTGGTAGAGCATCCCACACAAACGAATGCTCCACATGCGAGTTTCACATGCCACCAACTCCACATTCACAGGCAACTTCAGCGCCACAGCCGTTTTCACATAGCCCTCAATGCAAAGGCTCTAGACACAAATATTGGTGTCAGAGCTAATTCAATCAAGGAAACACTGCATGTTGGTGAAGGGCATATTGAAGAAGGATCAGCCAAGTGGTTCTTGTGAGAGAACAACTCCATTTGGCTGACAAACGTCACTCACCATCAGGCTTCCAAGCAGCTCTCAAGGAAACTCAGTTTTCACACTCTATGCTTAGTGCCCTTTGAGTACCTAGGACTGAAATGAATCTTGGTGAGTATCTCACACAAACGAATGCTCCACATGCGGGTTTCACATGCCACCAACTCCACATTCACAGGCAACTTCAGCGCCACAGCCGTTTTCACATAGCCCTCAATGCAAAGGCTGTAGACGCAAATATTGGAGTGAGATCTAATTCAATCAAGGAAACACTGCATGTTGGTGAAGGGCATATTGAAGAAGGATCAGCCGAGTGGTTCTTGTGGGAGAACAACTCCATTTGGCTCACTAACTTCACACACCATCAGGCTTCCAGGCAGCTCTCAAGGAAACTCAGTTTTCACACTCTATGCTTACTGCCCTTTGAGTGCAATATCTAGGAATTAACGTGGTAGAGCATCCCACACAAACGAATGCTCCACATGCGGGTTTCACATGCCACCAACTCCACATTCACAGGCAACTTCAGCGCCACAGCCGTTTTCTGATAGCTCTCAATGCAAAGGCTCTAGACACAAATATTGGTGTGAGAGCTAATTCAATCAAGGAAACATTCCATGTTGGTGAAGCGCATATTGAAGAAGGATCAGCCGAGTGGTTCTTGTGGGAGAACAACTCCATTTGGCTCACTAACTTCACACACCATCAGGCTTAAAAGCAGCTCTCAAGGAAACTCAATTTTCACACTCTATGCTTAGTGCCCTTGAGTGCCTAGGACTGAAATGAAGCTTGGTGAGCATCCCACACAAACGAATGCTCCACATGCGGGTTTCACATGCCACCAACTCCACATTCACAGGCAACTTCAGCGCCACAGCCGTTTTCAGATAGCCCTCAATGCAAAGTCTCTAGACGCAAATATTGGTGTGAGAGCTAATTCAATCAAGGAAACACTGCATGTTGGTGAAGCGCATATTGAAGAAGGATCAGCCGAGTGGTTCTTGTGGGAGAACAACTCCATTTGGCTCACTAACTTCACAAACCATCAGGCTTCCAAGCAGCTCTCAAGGAAACTCAGTTTTCACACTCTATGCTTAGTGCCCTTTGGGTGCATTATCTAGCAATGAACCTGGTAGAGCATCCCACACAAACGAATGCTACATATGCGGGTTTCACATGACACCAACTCCACATTCTCAGGCAACTTCAGCGCCACAGCCGTTTTCAGATAGCCCCCAATGCAAAGGCTCTAGACGCAAATATTGGTGTGAGAGCTAATTCAATTAAGGAAACATTCCATGTTGGTGAAGGGCATATTGAAGAAGGATCAGCCGAGTGGTTCTTGTGGGAGAACAACTCCATTTGGCTCACTAACTTCACACACCATCAGGCTTCCAAGCAGCTCTCAAGGAAACTCAGTTATCACACTCTATGCTTAGTGCCCTTTCAGTGCATTATCTAGGAAAGAACCTGGTAGAGCATCCCACACAAACGAATGCTCCACATGCGGGTTTCACATGCCACCAACTCCACATTCACAGGCAACTTCAGCGCCACAGCCATTTTCAGTTACCCCTCAATGCAAAGGATCTAGATGCAAATATTGGTGTGAGAGCTAATTCAATCAAGGAAACACAGCATGTTGGTGAAGGGCATATTGAAGAAGGATCAGCCGAGTGGTTCTTGTGGGAGAACAACTCCATTTGGCTCACTAACTTCACACACCATCAGGCTTCCAAGCAGCTCTCAAGGAAACTCAATTTTCACACTCTATGCTTAGTGCCCTTTGAGTGCCTAGGACTGAAATGAAGCTTGGTGAGCATCCCACACATACGAATGCTCCACATGCGGGTTTCACATGCCACCAACTCCACATTCACAGGCAACTTCAGCGCCACAGCCGTTTTCAGATAGCCCTCAATGCAAAGGCTCTAGACACAAATATTGGTGTGAGAGTTAATTCAATCAAGGAAACACTGCATGTTGGTGAAGGGCATATTGAAGAAGGATCAGCCGAGTGGTTCTTGTGGGAGAACAACTCCATTTGGCTCACTACCTTCACACACCATCAGGCTTCCAAGCAGCTCTCAAGGAAACTCAGTTTTCACACTCTATGCTTACTGCCCTTTGAGTGCAATATCTAGGAATTAACGTGGTAGAGCATCCCACACAAACGAATGCTCCACATGCGGGTTTCACATGCCACCAACTCCACATTCTCAGGCAACTTCAGCGCCACAGCCGTTTTCAGATAGCCCTCAATGCAAAGGCTCTAGACGCAAATATTGGTGTGAGAGCTAATTCAATCAGGAAACACAGCATGTTGGTGAAGGGCATATTGAAGAAGGATCAGCCGAGTGGTTCTTGTGGGAGAACAACTCCATTTGGCTCACTAACTTCACACACCATCAGGCTTCCAAGCAGCTCTCAAGGAAACTCAGTTATCACACTCTATGCTTAGTGCCCTTTGAGTGCATTATCTAGGAAAGAACCTGGTAGAGCATCCCACACAAACGAATGCTCCACATGCGGGTTTCACATGCCACCAACTCCACATTCACAGGCAACTTCAGCGCCACAGCCGTTTTCAGATAGCCCTCAATGAAAAGGCTCTAGACGCAAACATTGTTGTGAGAGTTAATTCAATCAAGGAAACACTGCATGTTGGTGAAGGGCATATTGAAGAAGGATCAGCCGAGTGGTTCTTGTGGGAGAACAACTCCATTTGGCTCACTAACTTCACACACCATCAGGCTTCCAAGCAGCTCTCAAGGAAACTCAGTTTTCACACTCTATGCTTAGTGCCCTTTGAGTAATTAGGACTGAAAATAAGCTTGGTGAGCATCCCACACAAACGAATGCTCCACATGCGGGTTTCACATGCCACCAACTCCACATTCACAGGCAACTTCAGCGCCACAGCCGTTTTCAGATAGCCCTCAATGCAAAGGCTCTAGACGCAAATATTGGTGTGAGAGCTAATTCAATCAAGGAAACACTGCATGTTGGTGAAGGGCATATTGAAGAAGGATCAGCCGAGTGGTTCTTGTGGGAGAACAACTCCATTTGGCTCACTAACTTCACACACCATCAGGCTTCCAAGCAGCTCTCAAGGAAACTCAGTTTTCACACTCTATGCTTAGTGCCCTTTGAGTGCCTAGGACTGAAATGAAGCTTGGTGAGCATCCCACACAAACGAATGCTCCATATGCGGGTTTCACATGCCACCAACTCCACATTCACGGCAACTTCAGCGCCGCAGCCGTTTTCAGATAGCCCTCAATGCAAAGGCTCTAGACGCAAATATTGGTGTGAGAGCTAATTCAATCAAGGAAACACTGCATGTTGGTGAAGGGCATATTGAAGAAGGATCAGCCGAGTGGTTCTTGTGGGAGAACAACTCCATTTGGTACGCTAACTTCACACACCATCAGGCTTCCAAGCAGCTCTCAAGGAAACTCAGTTTTCACACTCTATGCTTAGTACCCTTTGAGTGCATTCTCTAGGAATTAACATGGTAGAGCATCCCACACAAACGAATGCTCCACATGCGAGTTTCACATGCCACCAACTCCACATTCACAGGCAACTTCAGTGCCACAGCTGTTTTCAGATAGCCCTCAATGCAAAGGCTCTAGACGCAAATATTGGTGTGAGAGCTAATTCAATCAAGGAAACACTGCATGTTGGTGAAGGGCATATTGAAGAAGGATCAGCCGAGTGGTTCTTTCCGGAGAACAACTCCATTTGGCTCACTAACGTCACACACCATCAGGCTTCCAAGCAGCTCTCAAGGAAACTCAGTTTTCACACTCTATGCTTAGTGCCCTTTGAGTGCCTAGGACTGAAATGAAGCTTGGTGAGCATCCCACACAAACGAATGCTCCACATGCGGGTTTCACATGCCACCAACTCCACATTCACAGGCAACTTCAGCGCCACAGCCGTTTTCAGATAGCCCTCAATGCAAAGGCTCTAGACGCAAATATTGGTGTGAGAGCTAATTCAATCAAGGAAACACTGCATGTTGGTGAAGGGCATATTGAAGAAGGATCAGCCGAGTGGTTCTTGTGGGAGAACAACTCCATTTCGCTCGCTAAATTCACACACCATCAGGCTTGCAAGCAGCTCTCAAGGAAACTCAGTTTTCACACTCTATGCTTAGTGCCCTTTGAGTGCATTCTCTAGGAATTAACCTGGTAGAGCATCCCACACAAACGAATGCTCCACATGCGGGTTTCACATGCCACCAACTCCACATTCACAGGCAACTTCAGCGCCACAGCCGTTTTCAGATAGCCCTCAATGCAAAGGCTCTAGACGCAAATATTGGTGTGAGAGCTAATTCAATCAGGAAACACTGCATGTTGGTGAAGGGCATATTGAAGAAGGATCAGCCGAGTGGTTCTTGTGGGAGAACAGCTCCATTTGGCTCACTAACTTCACACACCATCAGGCTTCCAAGCAGCTCTCAAGGAAACTCAGTTTTCACACTCTATGCTTAGTGCCCTTTGAGTGCCTAGGACTGAAATGAAGCTTGGTGAGCATCCCACACAAACGAATGCTCCACATGCGGGTTTCCCATGCCACCAACTCCACATTCACAGGCAACTTCAGCGCCACAGCCATTTTCAGATAGCCCTCAATGCAAAGGCTCTAGACGCAAATATTGGTGTGAGAGCTAATTCAATCAAGGAAACATTCCATGTTGGTGAAGGGCATATTGAAGAAGGATCAGCCGAGTGGTTCTTTCCGGAGAACAACTCCATTTGGCTCACTAACTTTACACACCATCAGGCTTCCAAGCAGCTCTCAAGGAAACTCACTTTTCACACTCTATGCTTAGTGCCCATTGAGTGCATTATCTAGGAAAGAACCTGGTAGAGCATCCCACACAAACCAATGCTCCACATGCGGGTTTCACATGCCACCAACTCCACATTCACAGGCAACATCAGCGCCACAGCCGTTTTCAGATAGCCCTCAATGCAAAGGCTCTAGACGCAAACATTGTTGTGAGAGCTAATTCAATCAAGGAAACACTGCATGTTGGTGAAGGGCATATTGAAGAAGGATCAGCCGAGTGGTTCTTGTGGGAGAACAACTCCATTTGGCTCACTAACTTCACACACCATCAGGCTTCCAAGCAGCTCTCAAGGAAACTCAGTTTTCACACTCTATGCTTAGTGCCCTTTGAGTAATTAGGACTGAAAATAAGCTTGGTGAGCATCCCACACAAACGAATGCTCCACATGCGGGTTTCACATGCCAACAACTCCACATTCTCAGGCAACTTCAGTGCCACAGCTGTTTTCAGATAGCCCTCAATGCAAAGGCTCTAGACGCAAATATTGGTGTGAGAGCTAATTCAATCAAGGAAACACTGCATGTTGGTGAAGGGCATATTGAAGAAGGATCAGCCAAGTGGTTCTTGTGGGAGAACAACTCCATTTGGCTCCCTAACTTCACACACCATCAGGCTTCCAAGCAGCTCTCAAGGAAACTCAGTTTTCACACTGTATGCTTAGTGCCGTTAGAGTGCATTATCTAGCAATGAACCTGGTAGAGCATCCCACACAAACGAATGCTCCACATGCGGGTTTCACATGCCACCAACTCCACATTCACAGGCAACTTCAGCGCCACAGCCATTTTCAGGTAGCCCTCAATGCAAAGGCTCTAGACGCAAATATTGGTGTGAGAGCTAATTCAATCAAGGAAACATTCCATGTTGGTGAAGGGCATATTGAAGAAGGATCAGCCGAGTGGTTCTTTCCGGAGAACAACTCCATTTGGCTCACTAACTTTACACACCATCAGGCTTCCAAGCAGCTCTCAAGGAAACTCAGTTTTCACACTCTATGCTTAGTGCCCTTTGAGTGCATTCTCTAGGAATTAACGTGGTAGAGCATCCCACACAAACGAATGCTCCACATGCGGGTTTCACATGACACCAACTCCACATTCTCAGGCAACTTCAGCGCCACAGCCGTTTTCAGATAGCCCTCAATGCAAAGGCTCTAGACGCAAATATTGGTGTGAGAGCTAATGCAATAAAGGAAACACAGCATGTTGGTGAAGGGCATATTGAAGAAGGATCAGCCGAGTGGTTCTTGTGGGAGAACAACTCCATTTGGCTCACTAACTTCACACACCATCAGGCTTCCAAGCAGCTCTCAAGGAAACTCAGTTATCACACTCTATTCTTATTGCCCTTTGAGTGCATTATCTAGCAATGAACCTGGTAGAGCATCCCACACAAACGAATGCTCCACATGCGGGTTTCACATGCCACCAACTCCACATTCACAGGCAACTTCAGCGCCACAGCCGTTTTCAGATAGCCCTCAATGCAAAGGCTCTAGACGCAAATATTGGTGTGAGAGCTAATTCAATCAAGGAAACACTGCATGTTGGTGAAGGGCATATTGAAGAAGGATCAGCCGAGTGGTTCTTGTGGGAGAACAACTCCATTTGGCTCACTAACTTCACACACCATCAGGCTTCCAAGCAGCTCTCAAGGAAACTCAGTTTTCACACTCTATGCTTAGTGCCCTTTGAGTGCCTAGGACTGAAATGAAGCTTGGTGAGCATCCCACACAAACGAATGCTCCACATGCGGGTTTCACATGCCACCAACTCCACATTCACAGGCAACTTCAGCGCCACAGCCGTTTTCAGATAGCCATCAATGCAAAGGCTCTAGACACAAATATTGGTGTGAGAGCTAATTCAATCAAGGAAACACTGCATGTTGGTGAAGGGCATATTGAAGAAGGATCAGCCGAGTGGTTCTTGTGAGAGAACAACTCCATTTGGCTCACTAACTTCACACACCATCAGGCTTCCAAGCAGCTCTCAAGGAAACTCACTTTTCACACTCTATGCTTAGTGCCCTTTGAGTGCATTATCTAGGAATGAACCTGTCAGAGCATCACACACAAACGAATGCTCCACATGCGGGTTTCACATGCCACCAACTCCACATTCACAGGCAACTTCAGCGCCACAGCCGTTTTCAGATAGCCCTCAATGCAAAGCCTCTAGACGCAAATATTGGTGTGAGAGCTAATTCAATCAAGGAAACACTGCATGTTTGTGAAGGGCATATTGAAGAAGAATCAGCCGAGTGGTTCTTGTGGGAGAACAACTCCATTTGGCTCACTAACTTCACACACCATCAGGCTTCCAAGCAGCTCTCAAGGAAACTCAGTTTTCACACTCTATGCTTAGTGCCCTTTCAGTGCAATATCTAGGAATGAACCTGGTAGAGCATCCCACACAATCGAATGCTACATATGCGGGTTTCACATGCCACCAACTCCACATTCACAGGCAACTTCAGCGCCACAGCCGTTTTCAGATAGCCCTCAATGCAAAGGCTATAGACACAAATATTGGTGTGAGAGCTAATTCAATCAAGGAAACACTGCATGTTGGTGAAGGGCATATTGAAGAAGGATGAGCCGAGTGGTTCTTGTGGGAGAACAACTCCATTTGGCTCGCTAACTTCACACACCATCAGGCTTCCAAGCAGCTCTCAAGGAAACTCAGTTTTCACACTCTATGCTTAGTGCCCTTTGAGTGCATTATCTAGCAATGAACCTGGTAGAGCATCCCACACAAACGAATGCTCCACATGCGGGTTTCACATGACACCAACTCCACATTCTCAGGCAACTTCAGCGCCACAGCCGTTTTCAGATAGCCCTCAATGCAAAGGCTCTAGACGCAAATATTGGTGTGAGAGCTAATTCAATCAAGGAAACACTGCATGTTGGTGAAGGGCATATTGAAGAAGGATCAGCCGAGTGGTTCTTGTGGGAGAACAACTCCATTTGGTACGCTAACTTCACACACTATCAGGCTTCCAAGCAGCTCTCAAGGAAACTCAGTTTTCACACTCTATGCTTAGTGCCCTTTGAGTGCATTCTCTAGGAATTAACCTGGTAGAGCATCCCACACAAACGAATGCTCCACATGCGAGTTTCACATGCCACCAACTCCACATTCACAGGCAACTTCAGTGCCACAGCTGTTTTCAGATAGCCCTCAATGCAAAGGCTCTAGACGCAAATATTGGTGTGAGAGCTAATTCAATCAAGGAAACACTGCATGTTGGTGAAGGGCATATTGAAGAAGGATCAGCCAAGTGGTTCTTGTGGGAGAACAACTCCATTTGGCTCGCTAACTTCACACACCATCAGGCTTCCAAGCAGCTCTCAAGGAAACTCAGTTTTCACACTGTATGCTTAGTGCCGTTTGAGTGCATTATCTAGCAATGAACCTGGTAGAGCATCCCACACAAACGAATGCTCCACATGCGGGTTCCACATGCCACCAACTCCACATTCACAGGCAACTTCAGCGCCACAGCCATTTTCAGATAGCCCTCAATGCAAAGGCTCTAGACGCAAATATTTGTGTGAGAGCTAATTCAATCAAGGAAACACTGCATGTTGGTGAAGGGCATATTGAAGAAGGATCAGCCGAGTGGTTCTTGTGGGAGAACAACTCCATTTGGCTCACTAACTTCACACACCATCAGGCTTCCAAGCAGCTCTCAAGGAAACTCAGTTTTCACACTCTATGCTTAGTGCCCTTTGAGTGCCTAGGACTGAAATGAAGCTTGGTGAGCATCCCACACAAACGAATGCTCCACATGCGGGTTTCACATGCCACCAACTCCACATTCACAGGCAACTTCAGTGCCACAGCCGTTTTCAGATAGCCCTCAATGCAAAGGCTCTAGACGCAAATATTGGTGTGAGAGCTAATTCAATCAAGGAAATACTGCATGTTGGTGAAGGGCATATTGAAGAAGGATCAGCCGAGTGGTTCTTGTGGGAGAACAACTCCATTTCGCTCGCTAAATTCACACACCATCAGGCTTGCAAGCAGCTCTCAAGGAAACTCAGTTTTCACACTCTATGCTTAGTGCCCTTTGAGTGCATTCTCTAGGAATTAACCTGGTAGAGCATCCCACACAAACGAATGCTCCACATGCGGGTTTCACATGCCACCAACTCCACATTCACAGGCAACTTCAGCGCCACAGCCGTTTTCAGATAGCCCTCAATGCAAAGGCTCTAGACGCAAATATTGGTGTGAGAGCTAATTCAATCAGTAAACACAGCATGTTGGTGAAGGGCATATTGAAGAAGGATCAGCCGAGTGGTTCTTGTGGGAGAACAGCTCCATTTGGCTCACTAACTTCACACACCATCAGGCTTCCAAGCAGCTCTCAAGGAAACTCAGTTTTCACACTCTATGCTTAGTGCCCTTTGAGTGCCTAGGACTGAAATGAAGCTTGGTGAGCATCCCACACAAACGAATGCTCCACATGCGGGTTTCCCATGCCACCAACTCCACATTCACAGGCAACTTCAGCGCCACAGCCATTTTCAGATAGCCCTCAATGCAAAGGCTCTAGACGCAAATATTGGTGTGAGAGCTAATTCAATCAAGGAAACATTCCATGTTGGTGAAGGGCATATTGAAGAAGGATCAGCCGAGTGGTTCTTGTGGGAGAACAACTCCATTTGGCTCACTAACTTTACACACCATCAGGCTTCCAAGCAGCTCTCAAGGAAACTCAGTTTTCACACTCTATGCTTAGTGCCCTTTGAGTGCATTATCTAGGAAAGAACCTGGTAGAGCATCCCACACAAACCAATGCTCCACATGCGGGTTTCACATGCCACCAACTCCACATTCACAGGCAACATCAGCGCCACAGCCGTTTTCAGATAGCCCTCAATGCAAAGGCTCTAGACGCAAACATTGTTGTGAGAGCTAATTCAATCAAGGAAACACTGCATGTTGGTGAAGGGCATATTGAAGAAGGATCAGCCGAGTGGTTCTTGTGGGAGAACAACTCCATTTGGCTCACTAACTTCACACACCATCAGGCTTGCAAGCAGCTCTCAAGGAAACTCAGTTTTCACACTCTATGCTTAGTGCCCTTTGAGTAATTAGGACTGAAAATAAGCTTGGTGAGCATCCCACACAAACGAATGCTCCACATGCGGGTTTCACATGCCACCAACTCCACATTCACAGGCAACTTCAGCGCCACAGCCGTTTTCAGATAGCCCTCAATGCAAAGGCTCTAGACACAAATATTGGTGTGAGAGCTAATTCAATCAAGGAAACACTGCATGTTGGTGAAGGGCATATTGAAGAAGGATCAGCCGAGTGGTTCTTGTGGGAGAACAACTCCATTTGGCTCACTAACTTCACACACCATCAGGCTTCCAAGCAGCTCTCAAGGAAACTCAGTTTTCACACTCTATGCTTAGTGCCCTTTGAGTGCCTTCTCTAGGAATTAACCTGGTAGAGCATCCCACACAAACGAATGCTCCACATGCGGGTTTCACATGCCACCAACTCCACATTCTCAGGCAACTTCAGTGCCACAGCTGTTTTCAGATAGCCCTCAATGCAAAGGCTCTAGACGCAAATATTGGTGTGAGAGCTAATTCAATCAAGGAAACACTGCATGTTGGTGAAGGGCATATTGAAGAAGGATCAGCCAAGTGGTTCTTGTGGGAGAACAACTCCATTTGGCTCGCTAACTTCACACACCATCAGGCTTCCAAGCAGCTCTCAAGGAAACTCAGTTTTCACACTGTATGCTTAGTGCCGTTAGAGTGCATTATCTAGCAATGAACCTGGTAGAGCATCCCACACAAACGAATGCTCCACATGCGGGTTTCACATGCCACCCACTCCACATTCACAGGCAACTTCAGCGCCACAGCCGTTTTCAGATAGCCCTCAATGCAAAGCCTCTAGACGCAAATATTGGTGTGAGAGCTAATTCAATCAAGGAAACACTGCATGTTTGTGAAGGGCATATTGAAGAAGAATCAGCCGAGTGGTTCTTGTGGGAGAACAACTCCATTTGGCTCACTAACTTCACACACCATCAGGCTTCCAAGCAGCTCTCAAGGAAACTCAGTTTTCACACTCTATGCTTAGTGCCCTTTCAGTGCAATATCTAGGAATGAACCTGGTAGAGCATCCCACACAATCGAATGCTACATATGCGGGTTTCACATGCCACCAACTCCACATTCACAGGCAACTTCAGCGCCACAGCCGTTTTCAGATAGCCCTCAATGCAAAGGCTATAGACACAAATATTGGTGTGAGAGCTAATTCAATCAAGGAAACACTGCATGTTGGTGAAGGGCATATTGAAGAAGGATGAGCCGAGTGGTTCTTGTGGGAGAACAACTCCATTTGGCTCGCTAACTTCACACACCATCAGGCTTCCAAGCAGCTCTCAAGGAAACTCAGTTTTCACACTCTATGCTTAGTGCCCTTTGAGTGCATTATCTAGCAATGAACCTGGTAGAGCATCCCACACAAACGAATGCTCCACATGCGGGTTTCACATGACACCAACTCCACATTCTCAGGCAACTTCAGCGCCACAGCCGTTTTCAGATAGCCCTCAATGCAAAGGCTCTAGACGCAAATATTGGTGTGAGAGCTAATTCAATCAAGGAAACACTGCATGTTGGTGAAGGGCATATTGAAGAAGGATCAGCCGAGTGGTTCTTGTGGGAGAACAACTCCATTTGGTACGCTAACTTCACACACTATCAGGCTTCCAAGCAGCTCTCAAGGAAACTCAGTTTTCACACTCTATGCTTAGTGCCCTTTGAGTGCATTCTCTAGGAATTAACCTGGTAGAGCATCCCACACAAACGAATGCTCCACATGCGAGTTTCACATGCCACCAACTCCACATTCACAGGCAACTTCAGTGCCACAGCTGTTTTCAGATAGCCCTCAATGCAAAGGCTCTAGACGCAAATATTGGTGTGAGAGCTAATTCAATCAAGGAAACACTGCATGTTGGTGAAGGGCATATTGAAGAAGGATCAGCCAAGTGGTTCTTGTGGGAGAACAACTCCATTTGGCTCGCTAACTTCACACACCATCAGGCTTCCAAGCAGCTCTCAAGGAAACTCAGTTTTCACACTGTATGCTTAGTGCCGTTTGAGTGCATTATCTAGCAATGAACCTGGTAGAGCATCCCACACAAACGAATGCTCCACATGCGGGTTTCACATGCCACCAACTCCACATTCACAGGCAACTTCAGCGCCACAGCCATTTTCAGATAGCCCTCAATGCAAAGGCTCTAGACGCAAATATTGGTGTGAGAGCTAATTCAATCAAGGAAACACTGCATGTTGGTGAAGGGCATATTGAAGAAGGATCAGCCGAGTGGTTCTTGTGGGAGAACAACTCCATTTGGCTCACTAACTTCACACACCATCAGGCTTCCAAGCAGCTCTCAAGGAAACTCAGTTTTCACACTCTATGCTTAGTGCCCTTTGAGTGCCTAGGACTGAAATGAAGCTTGGTGAGCATCCCACACAAACGAATGCTCCACATGCGGGTTTCACATGCCACCAACTCCACATTCACAGGCAACTTCAGTGCCACAGCCGTTTTCAGATAGCCCTCAATGCAAAGGCTCTAGACGCAAATATTGGTGTGAGAGCTAATTCAATCAAGGAAACACTGCATGTTGGTGAAGGGCATATTGAAGAAGGATCAGCCGAGTGGTTCTTGTGGGAGAACAACTCCATTTCGCTCGCTAAATTCACACACCATCAGGCTTGCAAGCAGCTCTCAAGGAAACTCAGTTTTCACACTCTATGCTTAGTGCCCTTTGAGTGCATTCTCTAGGAATTAACCTGGTAGAGCATCCCACACAAACGAATGCTCCACATGCGGGTTTCACATGCCACCAACTCCACATTCACAGGCAACTTCAGCGCCACAGCCGTTTTCAGATAGCCCTCAATGCAAAGGCTCTAGACGCAAATATTGGTGTGAGAGCTAATTCAATCAGGAAACACAGCATGTTGGTGAAGGGCATATTGAAGAAGGATCAGCCGAGTGGTTCTTGTGGGAGAACAGCTCCATTTGGCTCACTAACTTCACACACCATCAGGCTTCCAAGCAGCTCTCAAGGAAACTCAGTTTTCACACTCTATGCTTAGTGCCCTTTGAGTGCCTAGGACTGAAATGAAGCTTGGTGAGCATCCCACACAAACGAATGCTCCACATGCGGGTTTCCCATGCCACCAACTCCACATTCACAGGCAACTTCAGCGCCACAGCCATTTTCAGATAGCCCTCAATGCAAAGGCTCTAGACGCAAATATTGGTGTGAGAGCTAATTCAATCAAGGAAACATTCCATGTTGGTGAAGGGCATATTGAAGAAGGATCAGCCGAGTGGTTCTTGTGGGAGAACAACTCCATTTGGCTCACTAACTTCACACACCATCAGGCTTCCAAGCAGCTCTCAAGGAAACTCAGTTTTCACACTCTATGCTTAGTGCCCTTTGAGTGCATTATCTAGGAAAGAACCTGGTAGAGCATCCCACACAAACCAATGCTCCACATGCGGGTTTCACATGCCACCAACTCCACATTCACAGGCAACATCAGCGCCACAGCCGTTTTCAGATAGCCCTCAATGCAAAGGCTCTAGACGCAAACATTGTTGTGAGAGCTAATTCAATCAAGGAAACACTGCATGTTGGTGAAGGGCATATTGAAGAAGGATCAGCCGAGTGGTTCTTGTGGGAGAACAACTCCATTTGGCTCACTAACTTCACACACCATCAGGCTTGCAAGCAGCTCTCAAGGAAACTCAGTTTTCACACTCTATGCTTAGTGCCCTTTGAGTAATTAGGACTGAAAATAAGCTTGGTGAGCATCCCACACAAACGAATGCTCCACATGCGGGTTTCACATGCCACCAACTCCACATTCACAGGCAACTTCAGCGCCACAGCCGTTTTCAGATAGCCCTCAATGCAAAGGCTCTAGACACAAATATTGGTGTGAGAGCTAATTCAATCAAGGAAACACTGCATGTTGGTGAAGGGCATATTGAAGAAGGATCAGCCGAGTGGTTCTTGTGGGAGAACAACTCCATTTGGCTCACTAACTTCACACACCATCAGGCTTCCAAGCAGCTCTCAAGGAAACTCAGTTTTCACACTCTATGCTTAGTGCCCTTTGAGTGCCTTCTCTAGGAATTAACCTGGTAGAGCATCCCACACAAACGAATGCTCCACATGCGGGTTTCACATGCCACCAACTCCACATTCTCAGGCAACTTCAGTGCCACAGCTGTTTTCAGATAGCCCTCAATGCAAAGGCTCTAGACGCAAATATTGGTGTGAGAGCTAATTCAATCAAGGAAACACTGCATGTTGGTGAAGGGCATATTGAAGAAGGATCAGCCAAGTGGTTCTTGTGGGAGAACAACTCCATTTGGCTCGCTAACTTCACACACCATCAGGCTTCCAAGCAGCTCTCAAGGAAACTCAGTTTTCACACTGTATGCTTAGTGCCGTTAGAGTGCATTATCTAGCAATGAACCTGGTAGAGCATCCCACACAAACGAATGCTCCACATGCGGGTTTCACATGCCACCAACTCCACATTCACAGGCAACTTCAGCGCCACAGCCGTTTTCAGATAGCCCTCAATGCAAAGGCTCTAGACACAAATATTGGTGTGAGAGCTAATTCAATCAAGGAAACACTGCATGTTGGTGAAGGGCATATTGAAGAAGGATCAGCCGAGTGGTTCTTGTGGGAGAACAACTCCATTTGGCTCACTAACTTCACACACCATCTGGCTTCCAAGCAGCTCTCAAGGAAACTCAGTTTTCACACTCTATGCTTAGTGCCCTTTGAGTGCATTCTCTAGGAATTAACCTGGTAGAGCATCCCACACAAACGAATGCTCCACATGCGGGTTTCACATGCCACCAACTCCACATTCTCAGGCAACTTCAGTGCCACAGCTGTTTTCAGATAGCCCTCAATGCAAAGGCTCTAGATGCAAATATTGGTGTGAGAGCTAATTCAATCAAGGAAACACTGCATGTTGGTGAAGGACATATTGAAGAAGGATCAGCCAAGTGGTTCTTGTGGGAGAACAACTCCATTTGGCTCGCTAACTTCACACACCATCAGGCTTCCAAGCAGCTCTCAAGGAAACTCAGTTTTCACACTGTATGCTTAGTGCCGTTTGAGTGCATTATCTAGCAATGAACCTGGTAGAGCATCCCACACAAACGAATGCTCCACATGCGGGTTTCACATGCCACCAACTCCACATTCAGAGGCAACTTCAGCGCCACAGCCATTTTCAGGTAGCCCTCAATGCAAAGGCTCTAGACGCAAATATTGGTGTGAGAGCTAATTCAATCAAGGAAACATTCCATGTTGGTGAAGGGCATATTGAAGAAGGATCAGCCGAGTGGTTCTTTCCGGAGAACAACTCCATTTGGCTCACTAACTTTACACACCATCAGGCTTCCAAGCAGCTCTCAAGGAAACTCAGTTTTCACACTCTATGCTTAGTGCCCTTTGAGTGCCTAGGACTGAAATGAAGCTTGGTGAGCATCCCACACAAACGAATGCTCCACATGCGGGTTTCACATGCCACCAACTCCACATTCACAGGCAACTTCAGCGCCACAGCCGTTTTCAGATAGCCGTCAATGCAAAGGCTCTAGACACAAATATTGGTGTGAGAGCTAATTCAATCAAGGAAACACTGCATGTTGGTGAAGGGCATATTGAAGAAGGATCAGCCGAGTGGTTCTTGTGGGAGAACAACTCCATTTGGCTCACTAACTTCACACACCATCAGGCTTCCAAGCAGCTCTCAAGGAAACTCAGTTTTCACACTCTATGCTTAGTGCCCTTTGAGTGCATTCTCTAGGAATTAACGTGGTAGAGCATCCCACACAAACGAATGCTCCACATGCGGGTTTCACATGACACCAACTCCACATTCTCAGGCAACTTCAGCGCCACAGCCGTTTTCAGATAGCCCTCAATGCAAAGGCTCTAGACGCAAATATTGGTGTGAGAGCTAATGCAATAAAGGAAACACAGCATGTTGGTGAAGGGCATATTGAAGAAGGATCAGCCGAGTGGTTCTTGTGGGAGAACAACTCCATTTGGCTCACTAACTTCACACACCATCAGGTTTCCAAGCAGCTCTCAAGGAAACTCAGTTATCACACTCTATTCTTATTGCCCTTTGAGTGCATTATCTAGCAATGAACCTGGTAGAGCATCCCACACAAACGAATGCTCCACATGCGGGTTTCACATGCCACCAACTCCACATTCACAGGCAACTTCAGCGCCACAGCCGTTTTCAGATAGCCCTCAATGCAAAGGCTCTAGACGCAAATATTGGTGTGAGAGCTAATTCAATCAAGGAAACACTGCATGTTGGTGAAGGGCATATTGAAGAAGGATCAGCCGAGTGGTTCTTGTGGGAGAACAACTCCATTTGGCTCACTAACTTCACACACCATCAGGCTTCCAAGCAGCTCTCAAGGAAACTCAGTTTTCACACTCTATGCTTAGTGCCCTTTCAGTGCAATATCTAGGAATGAACCTGGTAGAGCATCCCACACAATCGAATGCTCCACATGCGGGTTTCACATGCCACCAATTCCACATTCACAGGCAACTTCAGCGCCACAGCCGTTTTCAGATAGCCCTCAATGCAAAGGCTATAGACACAAATATTGGTGTGAGAGCTAATTCAATCAAGGAAACACTGCATGTTGGTGAAGGGCATATTGAAGAAGGATCAGCCGAGTGGTTCTTGTGGGAGAACAACTCCATTTGGCTCGCTAACTTCACACACCATCAGGCTTCCAAGCAGCTCTCAAGGAAACTCAGTTTTCACACTCTATGCTTAGTGCCCTTTGAGTGCATTATCTAGCAATGAACCTGGTAGAGCATCCCACACAAACGAATGCTCCACATGCGGGTTTCACATGACACCAACTCCACATTCTCAGGCAACTTCAGCGCCACAGCCGTTTTCAGATAGCCCTCAATGCAAAGGCTCTAGACGCAAATATTGGTGTGAGAGCTAATTCAATCAAGGAAACATTCCATGTTGGTGAAGGGCATATTGAAGAAGGATCAGCCGAGTGGTTCTTGTGGGAGAACAACTCCATTTGGCTCACTAACGTCACACACCATCAGGCTTCCAAGCAGCTCTCAAGGAAACTCAGTTTTCACACTCTATGCTTAGTGCCCTTTCAGTGCAATATCTAGGAATGAACCTGGTAGAGCATCCCACACAATCGAATGCTCCACATGCGGGTTTCACATGCCACCAACTCCACATTCTCAGGCAACTTCAGCGCCACAGCCATTTTCAGATAGCCCTCAATGCAAAGGCTCTAGACGCAAACATATTTGTGAGAGCTAATTCAATCAAGGAAACATTTCATGTTGGTGAAGGGCATATTGAAGAAGGATCAGCCGAGTGGTTCTTGTGGGAGAACAACTCCATTTGGCTCACTAACTTCACACACCATCAGGCTTGCAAGCAGCTCTCAAGGAAACTCAGTTTTCACACTCTATGCTTAGTGCCCTTTGAGTGCAATATCTAGGAATTAACGTGGTAGAGCATCCCACACAAACGAATGCTCCACATGCGGGTTTCACATGCCACCAACTCCACATTCACAGGCAACTTCAGCGCCACAGCCGTTTTCAGATAGCCCTCAATGCAAAGGCTCTAGACACAAATATTGGTGTGAGAGCTAATTCAATCAAGGAAACACTGCATGTTGGTGAAGGGCATATTGAAGAAGGATCAGCCGAGTGGTTCTTGTGGGAGAACAACTCCATTTGGCTCACTACCTTCACACACCATCAGGCTTCCAAGCAGCTCTCAAGGAAACTCAGTTTTCACACTCTATGCTTACTGCCCTTTGAGTGCATTCTCTAGGAATTAACGTGGTAGAGCATCCCACACGAACGAATGCTCCACATGCGGGTTTCACATGACACCAACTCCACATTCTCAGGCAACTTCAGCGCCACAGCCGTTTTCAGATAGCCCTCAATGCAAAGGCTCTAGACGCAAATATTGGTGTGAGAGCTAATTCAATCAGGAAACACAGCATGTTGGTGAAGGGCATATTGAAGAAGGATCAGCCGAGTGGTTCTTGTGGGAGAACAACTCCATTTGGCTCACTAACTTCACACACCATCAGGCTTCCAAGCAGCTCTCAAGGAAACTCAGTTATCACACTCTATGCTTAGTGCCCTTTGAGTGCATTATCTAGGAAAGAACCTGGTAGAGCATCCCACACAAACGAATGCTCCACATGCGGGTTTCACATGCCACCAACTCCACATTCATAGGCAACTTCAGCGCCACAGCCGTTTTCAGATAGCCCTCAATGAAAAGGCTCTAGACGCAAACATTGTTGTGAGAGTTAATTCAATCAAGGAAACACTGCATGTTGGTGAAGGGCATATTGAAGAAGGATCAGCCGAGTGGTTCTTGTGGGAGAACAACTCCATTTGGCTCACTAACTTCACACACCATCAGGCTTCCAAGCAGCTCTCAAGGAAACTCAGTTTTCACACTCTATGCTTAGTGCCCTTTGAGTAATTAGGACTGAAAATAAGCTTTGTGAGCATCCCACACAAACGAATGCTCCACATGCGGGTTTCACATGCCACCAACTCCACATTCACAGGCAACTTCAGCGCCACAGCCGTTTTCAGATAGCCCTCAATGCAAAGGCTCTAGACGCAAATATTGGTGTGAGAGCTAATTCAATCAGGAAACACTGCATGTTGGTGAAGGGCATATTGAAGAAGGATCAGCCGAGTGGTTCTTGTGGGAGAACAACTCCATTTGGCTCACTAACTTCACACACCATCAGGCTTCCAAGCAGCTCTCAAGGAAACTCACTTTTCACACTCTATGCTTAGTGCCCTTTGAGTGCCTAGGACTGAAATGAAGCTTGGTGAGCATCCCACACAAACGAATGCTCCACATGCGGGTTTCACATGCCACCAACTCCACATTCTCAGGCAACTTCAGCGCCGCAGCCGTTTTCAGATAGCCCTCAATGCAAAGGCTCTAGACGCAAATATTGGTGTGAGAGCTAATTCAATCAAGGAAACACTGCATGTTGGTGAAGGGCATATTGAAGAAGGATCAGCCGAGTGGTTCTTGTGGGAGAACAACTCCATTTGGCTCACTAACTTCACACACCATCAGGCTTCCAAGCAGCTCTCAAGGAAACTCAGTTTTCACACTCTATGCTTAGTGCCCTTTGAGTGCCTAGGACTGAAATGAAGCTTGGTGAGCATCCCACACAAACGAATGCTCCACATGCGGGTTTCACATGCCACCAACTCCACATTCACAGGCAACTTCAGCGCCACAGCCGTTTTCAGATAGCCATCAATGCAAAGGCTCTAGACACAAATATTGGTGTGAGAGCTAATTCAATCAAGGAAACACTGCATGTTGGTGAAGGGCATATTGAAGAAGGATCAGCCGAGTGGTTCTTGTGAGAGAACAACTCCATTTGGCTCACTAACTTCACACACCATCAGGCTTCCAAGCAGCTCTCAAGGAAACTCACTTTTCACACTCTATGCTTAGTGCCCTTTGAGTGCATTATCTAGGAATGAACCTGTCAGAGCATCACACACAAACGAATGCTCCACATGCGGGTTTCACATGCCACCAACTCCACATTCACAGGCAACTTCAGCGCCACAGCCGTTTTCAGATAGCCCTCAATGCAAAGCCTCTAGACGCAAATATTGGTGTGAGAGCTAATTCAATCAAGGAAACACTGCATGTTTGTGAAGGGCATATTGAAGAAGAATCAGCCGAGTGGTTCTTGTGGGAGAACAACTCCATTTGGCTCACTAACTTCACACACCATCAGGCTTCCAAGCAGCTCTCAAGGAAACTCAGTTTTCACACTCTATGCTTAGTGCCCTTTCAGTGCAATATCTAGGAATGAACCTGGTAGAGAATCCCACACAATCGAATGCTACATATGCGGGTTTCACATGCCACCAACTCCACATTCACAGGCAACTTCAGCGCCACAGCCGTTTTCAGATAGCCCTCAATGCAAAGGCTATAGACACAAATATTGGTGTGAGAGCTAATTCAATCAAGGAAACACTGCATGTTGGTGAAGGGCATATTGAAGAAGGATGAGCCGAGTGGTTCTTGTGGGAGAACAACTCCATTTGGCTCGCTAACTTCACACACCATCAGGCTTCCAAGCAGCTCTCAAGGAAACTCAGTTTTCACACTCTATGCTTAGTGCCCTTTGAGTGCATTATCTAGCAATGAACCTGGTAGAGCATCCCACACAAACGAATGCTCCACATGCGGGTTTCACATGACACCAACTCCACATTCTCAGGCAACTTCAGCGCCACAGCCGTTTTCAGATAGCCCTCAATGCAAAGGCTCTAGACGCAAATATTGGTGTGAGAGCTAATTCAATCAAGGAAACACTGCATGTTGGTGAAGGGCATATTGAAGAAGGATCAGCCGAGTGGTTCTTGTGGGAGAACAACTCCATTTGGTACGCTAACTTCACACACTATCAGGCTTCCAAGCAGCTCTCAAGGAAACTCAGTTTTCACACTCTATGCTTAGTGCCCTTTGAGTGCATTCTCTAGGAATTAACCTGGTAGAGCATCCCACACAAACGAATGCTCCACATGCGAGTTTCACATGCCACCAACTCCACATTCACAGGCAACTTCAGTGCCACAGCTGTTTTCAGATAGCCCTCAATGCAAAGGCTCTAGACGCAAATATTGGTGTGAGAGCTAATTCAATCAAGGAAACACTGCATGTTGGTGAAGGGCATATTGAAGAAGGATCAGCCAAGTGGTTCTTGTGGGAGAACAACTCCATTTGGCTCGCTAACTTCACACACCATCAGGCTTCCAAGCAGCTCTCAAGGAAACTCAGTTTTCACACTGTATGCTTAGTGCCGTTTGAGTGCATTATCTAGCAATGAACCTGGTAGAGCATCCCACACAAACGAATGCTCCACATGCGGGTTTCACATGCCACCAACTCCACATTCACAGGCAACTTCAGCGCCACAGCCATTTTCAGATAGCCCTCAATGCAAAGGCTCTAGACGCAAATATTGGTGTGAGAGCTAATTCAATCAAGGAAACACTGCATGTTGGTGAAGGGCATATTGAAGAAGGATCAGCCGAGTGGTTCTTGTGGGAGAACAACTCCATTTGGCTCACTAACTTCACACACCATCAGGCTTCCAAGCAGCTCTCAAGGAAACTCAGTTTTCACACTCTATGCTTAGTGCCCTTTGAGTGCCTAGGACTGAAATGAAGCTTGGTGAGCATCCCACACAAACGAATGCTCCACATGCGGGTTTCACATGCCACCAACTCCACATTCACAGGCAACTTCAGTGCCACAGCCGTTTTCAGATAGCCCTCAATGCAAAGGCTCTAGACGCAAATATTGGTGTGAGAGCTAATTCAATCAAGGAAACACTGCATGTTGGTGAAGGGCATATTGAAGAAGGATCAGCCGAGTGGTTCTTGTGGGAGAACAACTCCATTTCGCTCGCTAAATTCACACACCATCAGGCTTGCAAGCAGCTCTCAAGGAAACTCAGTTTTCACACTCTATGCTTAGTGCCCTTTGAGTGCATTCTCTAGGAATTAACCTGGTAGAGCATCCCACACAAACGAATGCTCCACATGCGGGTTTCACATGCCACCAACTCCACATTCACAGGCAACTTCAGCGCCACAGCCGTTTTCAGATAGCCCTCAATGCAAAGGCTCTAGACGCAAATATTGGTGTGAGAGCTAATTCAATCAGTAAACACAGCATGTTGGTGAAGGGCATATTGAAGAAGGATCAGCCGAGTGGTTCTTGTGGGAGAACAGCTCCATTTGGCTCACTAACTTCACACACCATCAGGCTTCCAAGCAGCTCTCAAGGAAACTCAGTTTTCACACTCTATGCTTAGTGCCCTTTGAGTGCCTAGGACTGAAATGAAGCTTGGTGAGCATCCCACACAAACGAATGCTCCACATGCGGGTTTCCCATGCCACCAACTCCACATTCACAGGCAACTTCAGCGCCACAGCCATTTTCAGATAGCCCTCAATGCAAAGGCTCTAGACGCAAATATTGGTGTGAGAGCTAATTCAATCAAGGAAACATTCCATGTTGGTGAAGGGCATATTGAAGAAGGATCAGCCGAGTGGTTCTTGTGGGAGAACAACTCCATTTGGCTCACTAACTTTACACACCATCAGGCTTCCAAGCAGCTCTCAAGGAAACTCAGTTTTCACACTCTATGCTTAGTGCCCTTTGAGTGCATTATCTAGGAAAGAACCTGGTAGAGCATCCCACACAAACCAATGCTCCACATGCGGGTTTCACATGCCACCAACTCCACATTCACAGGCAACATCAGCGCCACAGCCGTTTTCAGATAGCCCTCAATGCAAAGGCTCTAGACGCAAACATTGTTGTGAGAGCTAATTCAATCAAGGAAACACTGCATGTTGGTGAAGGGCATATTGAAGAAGGATCAGCCGAGTGGTTCTTGTGGGAGAACAACTCCATTTGGCTCACTAACTTCACACACCATCAGGCTTGCAAGCAGCTCTCAAGGAAACTCAGTTTTCACACTCTATGCTTAGTGCCCTTTGAGTAATTAGGACTGAAAATAAGCTTGGTGAGCATCCCACACAAACGAATGCTCCACATGCGGGTTTCACATGCCACCAACTCCACATTCACAGGCAACTTCAGCGCCACAGCCGTTTTCAGATAGCCCTCAATGCAAAGGCTCTAGACACAAATATTGGTGTGAGAGCTAATTCAATCAAGGAAACACTGCATGTTGGTGAAGGGCATATTGAAGAAGGATCAGCCGAGTGGTTCTTGTGGGAGAACAACTCCATTTGGCTCACTAACTTCACACACCATCAGGCTTCCAAGCAGCTCTCAAGGAAACTCAGTTTTCACACTCTATGCTTAGTGCCCTTTGAGTGCCTTCTCTAGGAATTAACCTGGTAGAGCATCCCACACAAACGAATGCTCCACATGCGGGTTTCACATGCCACCAACTCCACATTCTCAGGCAACTTCAGTGCCACAGCTGTTTTCAGATAGCCCTCAATGCAAAGGCTCTAGACGCAAATATTGGTGTGAGAGCTAATTCAATCAAGGAAACACTGCATGTTGGTGAAGGGCATATTGAAGAAGGATCAGCCAAGTGGTTCTTGTGGGAGAACAACTCCATTTGGCTCGCTAACTTCACACACCATCAGGCTTCCAAGCAGCTCTCAAGGAAACTCAGTTTTCACACTGTATGCTTAGTGCCGTTAGAGTGCATTATCTAGCAATGAACCTGGTAGAGCATCCCACACAAACGAATGCTCCACATGCGGGTTTCACATGCCACCAACTCCACATTCACAGGCAACTTCAGCGCCACAGCCGTTTTCAGATAGCCCTCAATGCAAAGCCTCTAGACGCAAATATTGGTGTGAGAGCTAATTCAATCAAGGAAACACTGCATGTTTGTGAAGGGCATATTGAAGAAGAATCAGCCGAGTGGTTCTTGTGGGAGAACAACTCCATTTGGCTCACTAACTTCACACACCATCAGGCTTCCAAGCAGCTCTCAAGGAAACTCAGTTTTCACACTCTATGCTTAGTGCCCTTTCAGTGCAATATCTAGGAATGAACCTGGTAGAGCATCCCACACAATCGAATGCTACATATGCGGGTTTCACATGCCACCAACTCCACATTCACAGGCAACTTCAGCGCCACAGCCGTTTTCAGATAGCCCTCAATGCAAAGGCTATAGACACAAATATTGGTGTGAGAGCTAATTCAATCAAGGAAACACTGCATGTTGGTGAAGGGCATATTGAAGAAGGATGAGCCGAGTGGTTCTTGTGGGAGAACAACTCCATTTGGCTCGCTAACTTCACACACCATCAGGCTTCCAAGCAGCTCTCAAGGAAACTCAGTTTTCACACTCTATGCTTAGTGCCCTTTGAGTGCATTATCTAGCAATGAACCTGGTAGAGCATCCCACACAAACGAATGCTCCACATGCGGGTTTCACATGCCACCAACTCCACATTCACAGGCAACTTCAGCGCCACAGCCGTTTTCAGATAGCCCTCAATGCAAAGGCTCTAGACGCAAATATTGGTGTGAGAGCTAATTCAATCAAGGAAACACTGCATGTTGGTGAAGGGCATATTGAAGAAGGATCAGCCGAGTGGTTCTTGTGGGAGAACAACTCCATTTCGCTCGCTAAATTCACACACCATCAGGCTTGCAAGCAGCTCTCAAGGAAACTCAGTTTTCACACTCTATGCTTAGTGCCCTTTGAGTGCATTCTCTAGGAATTAACCTGGTAGAGCATCCCACACAAACGAATGCTCCACATGCGGGTTTCACATGCCACCAACTCCACATTCACAGGCAACTTCAGCGCCACAGCCGTTTTCAGATAGCCCTCAATGCAAAGGCTCTAGACGCAAATATTGGTGTGAGAGCTAATTCAATCAGGAAACACAGCATGTTGGTGAAGGGCATATTGAAGAAGGATCAGCCGAGTGGTTCTTGTGGGAGAACAGCTCCATTTGGCTCACTAACTTCACACACCATCAGGCTTCCAAGCAGCTCTCAAGGAAACTCAGTTTTCACACTCTATGCTTAGTGCCCTTTGAGTGCCTAGGACTGAAATGAAGCTTGGTGAGCATCCCACACAAACGAATGCTCCACATGCGGGTTTCCCATGCCACCAACTCCACATTCACAGGCAACTTCAGCGCCACAGCCATTTTCAGATAGCCCTCAATGCAAAGGCTCTAGACGCAAATATTGGTGTGAGAGCTAATTCAATCAAGGAAACATTCCATGTTGGTGAAGGGCATATTGAAGAAGGATCAGCCGAGTGGTTCTTGTGGGAGAACAACTCCATTTGGCTCACTAACTTTACACACCATCAGGCTTCCAAGCAGCTCTCAAGGAAACTCAGTTTTCACACTCTATGCTTAGTGCCCTTTGAGTGCATTATCTAGGAAAGAACCTGGTAGAGCATCCCACACAAACCAATGCTCCACATGCGGGTTTCACATGCCACCAACTCCACATTCACAGGCAACATCAGCGCCACAGCCGTTTTCAGATAGCCCTCAATGCAAAGGCTCTAGACGCAAACATTGTTGTGAGAGCTAATTCAATCAAGGAAACACTGCATGTTGGTGAAGGGCATATTGAAGAAGGATCAGCCGAGTGGTTCTTGTGGGAGAACAACTCCATTTGGCTCACTAACTTCACACACCATCAGGCTTGCAAGCAGCTCTCAAGGAAACTCAGTTTTCACACTCTATGCTTAGTGCCCTTTGAGTAATTAGGACTGAAAATAAGCTTGGTGAGCATCCCACACAAACGAATGCTCCACATGCGGGTTTCACATGCCACCAACTCCACATTCACAGGCAACTTCAGCGCCACAGCCGTTTTCAGATAGCCCTCAATGCAAAGGCTCTAGACACAAATATTGGTGTGAGAGCTAATTCAATCAAGGAAACACTGCATGTTGGTGAAGGGCATATTGAAGAAGGATCAGCCGAGTGGTTCTTGTGGGAGAACAACTCCATTTGGCTCACTAACTACACACACTATCAGGCTTCCAAGCAGCTCTCAAGGAAACTCAGTTTTCACACTCTATGCTTAGTGCCCTTTGAGTGCATTCTCTAGGAATTAACCTGGTAGAGCATCCCACACAAACGAATGCTCCACATGCGGGTTTCACATGCCACCAACTCCACATTCTCAGGCAACTTCAGTGCCACAGCTGTTTTCAGATAGCCCTCAATGCAAAGGCTCTAGACGCAAATATTGGTGTGAGAGCTAATTCAATCAAGGAAACACTGCATGTTGGTGAAGGGCATATTGAAGAAGGATCAGCCAAGTGGTTCTTGTGGGAGAACAACTCCATTTGGCTCGCTAACTTCACACACCATCAGGCTTCCAAGCAAGCTCTCAAGGAAACTCAGTTTTCACACTGTATGCTTAGTGCCGTTAGAGTGCATTATCTAGCAATGAACCTGGTAGAGCATCCCACACAAACGAATGCTCCACATGCGGGTTTCACATGCCACCAACTCCACATTCACAGGCAACTTCAGCGCCACAGCCGTTTTCAGATAGCCCTCAATGCAAAGGCTCTAGACACAAATATTGGTGTGAGAGCTAATTCAATCAAGGAAACACTGCATGTTGGTGAAGGGCATATTGAGAAGGATCAGCCGAGTGGTTCTTGTGGGAGAACAACTCCATTTGGCTCACTAACTTCACACACCATCTGCTTCCAAGCAGCTCTCAAGGAAACTCAGTTTTCACACTCTATGCTTAGTGCCCTTTGAGTGCATCTCTAGGAATTAACCTGGTAGAGCATCCCACACAAACGAATGCTCCACATGCGGGTTTCACATGCCACCAACTCCACATTCTCAGGCAACTTCAGTGCCACAGCTGTTTTCAGATAGCCCTCAATGCAAAGGCTCTAGATGCAAATATTGGTGTGAGAGCTAATTCAATCAAGGAAACACTGCATGTTGGTGAAGGACATATTGAAGAAGGATCAGCCAAGTGGTTCTTGTGGGAGAACAACTCCATTTGGCTCGCTAACTTCACACACCTTCAGGCTTCCAAGCAGCTCTCAAGGAAACTCAGTTTTCACACTGTATGCTTAGTGCCGTTTGAGTGCATTATCTAGCAATGAACCTGGTAGAGCATCCCACACAAACGAATGCTCCACATGCGGGTTTCACATGCCACCAACTCCACATTCAGAGGCAACTTCAGCGCCACAGCCATTTTCAGGTTAGCCCTCAATGCAAAGGCTCTAGACGCAAATATTTGGTGTGAGAGCCTAATTCAATCAAGGAAACATTCCATGTTGGTGAAGGGCATATTGAAGAAGGATCAGCCGAGTGGTTCTTTCCGGAGAACAACTCCATTTGGCTCACTAACTTTACACACCATCAGGCTTCCAAGCAGCTCTCAAGGAAACTCAGTTTTCACACTCTATGCTTAGTGCCCTTTGAGTGCCTAGGACTGAAATGAAGCTTGGTGAGCATCCCACACAAACGAATGCTCCACATGCGGGTTTCACATGCCACCAACTCCACATTCACAGGCAACTTCAGCGCCACAGCCGTGTTTTCAGATAGCCGTCAATGCAAAGCTCTAGACACAAATATTGGTGTGAGAGCTAATTCAATCAAGGAAACACTGCATGTTGGTGAAGGGCATATTGAAGAAGGATCAGCCGAGTGGTTCTTGTGGGAGAACAACTCCATTTGGCTCACTAACTTCACACACCATCAGGCTTCCAAGCAGCTCTCAAGAAACTCAGTTTTCACACTCTAGCTTAGTGCCCTTTGAGTGCCTAGGACTGAAATGAAGCTTGGTGAGCATCCCACACAACGAATGCTCCACATGCGGGTTTCACATGCCACCAACTCCACATTCACAGGCAACTTCAGCGCCACAGCCGTTTTTCAGATAGCCGTCAATGCAAAGGCTCTAGACACAAAATATTGGTGTGAGAGCTAATTCAATCAAGGAAACACTGCATGTGGTGAAGGGCATATTGAAGAAGGATCAGCCGAGTGGTTCTTGTGGAGAACAACTCCATTTGGCTCACTAACTTCACACACCATCAGGCTTCCAAGCAGCTCTCAAGGAAACTCAGTTTTCACACTCTATGCTTAGTGCCCTTTGAGTGCATTCTCTAGGAATTAACGTGGTAGAGCATCCCACACAAACGAATGCTCCACATGCGGGTTTCACATGACACCAAACTCCACATTCTCAGGCAACTTCAGCGCCACAGCCGTTTTCAGATAGCCCTCAATGCAAAGGCTCTAGACGCAAATATTGGTGTGAGAGCTAATGCAATAAAGGAAACACAGCATGTTGGTGAAGGGCATATTGAAGAAGGATCAGCCGAGTGGTTCTTGTGGGAGAACAACTCCATTTGGCTCACTAACTTCACACACCATCAGGCTTCCAAGCAGCTCTCAAGGAACTCAGTTATCACACTCTATTCTTATTGCCCTTTGAGTGCATTATCTAGCAATGAACCTGGTAGAGCATCCCACACAACGAATGCTCCACATGCGGGTTTCACATGCCACCAACTCCACATTCACAGGCAACTTCAGCGCCACAGCCGTTTTCAGATAGCCCTCAATGCAAAGGCTCTAGACGCAAATATTGGTGTGAGAGCTAATTCAATCAAGGAAACACAGCATGTTGGTGAAGGGCATATTGAAGAAGGATCAGCCGAGTGGTTCTGTGGGAGAACAGCTCCATTTGGCTCACTAACTTCACACACCATCAGGCTTCCAAGCAGCTCTCAAGGAAACTCAGTTTTCACACTCTATGCTTAGTGCCCTTTGAGTGCCTAGGACTGAAATGAAGCTTGGTGAGCATCCCACACAACGAATGCTCCACATGCGGGTTTCCCATGCCACCAACTCCACATTCACAGGCAACTTCAGCGCCACAGCCATTTTCAGATAGCCCTCAATGCAAAAGGCTCTAGACGCAAATATTGGTGTGAGAGCTAATTCAATCAAGGAAACATTCCATGTTGGTGAAGGGCATATTGAAGAAGGATCAGCCGAGTGTTCTTGTGGGAGAACAACTCCATTTGGCTCACTAACTTTACACACCATCAGGCTTCCAAGCAGCTCTCAAGGAAACTCAGTTTTCACACTCTATGCTTAGTGCCCTTTGAGTGCATTATCTAGGAAAGAACCTGGTAGAGCATCCCACACAAACCAATGCTCCACATGCGGGTTTCACATGCACCAACTCCACATTCACAGGGCAACATCAGCGCCACAGCCGTTTCAGATAGCCCTCAATGCAAAGGCTCTAGACGCAAACATTGTTGTGAGAGCTAATTCAATCAAGGAAACACTGCATGTTGGTGAAGGGCATATTGAAGAAGGATCAGCCGAGTGGTTTCTTGTGGGAGAACAACTCCATTTGGCTCACTAACTTCACACACCATCAGGCTTGCAAGCAGCTCTCAAGAAACTCAGTTTTCACACTCTATTGCTTAGTGCCCTTTAGTAATTAGGACTGAAAATAAGCTTGGTGAGCATCCCACACAAACGAATGCTCCACATGCGGGTTTCACATGCCACCAACTCCACATTCACAGGCAACTTCAGCGCCACAGCCGTTTTCAGATAGCCCTCAATGCAAAGGCTCTAGACACAAATATTGGTGTGAGAGCTAATTCAATCAAGGAAACACTGCATGTTGGTGAAGGGCATATTGAAGAAGGATCAGCCGAGTGGTTCTTGTGGGAGAACAACTCCATTTGGCTCACTAACTTCACACACCATCAGGCTTCCAAGCAGCTCTCAAGGAAACTCAGTTTTCACACTCTATGCTTAGTGCCCTTTGAGTGCCTTCTCTAGGAATTAACCTGGGTAGAGCATCCCACACAAACGAATGCCTCCACATGCGGGGTTTCACATGCCACCAACTCCACATTCTCAGGCAACTTCAGTGCCACAGCTGTTTTCAGATAGCCCTCAATGCAAAGGCTCTAGACGCAAATATTGGTGTGAGAGCTAATTCAATCAAGGAAACACTGCATGTTGGTGAAGGGCATATTGAAGAAGGATCAGCCAAGTGGTTCTTGTGGGAGAACAACTCCATTTGGCTCGCTAACTTCACACACCCATCAGGCTTCCAAGCAGCTCTCAAGGAAACTCAGTTTTCACACTGTATGGCTTAGTGCCGTTAGAGTGCATTATCTAGCAATGAACCTGGTAGAGCATCCCACACAAACGAATGCTCCACATGCGGGTTTCACATGCCACCAACTCCACATTCACAGGCAACTTCAGCGCCACAGCCGTTTTCAGATAGCCCTCAATGCAAAGCCTCTAGACGCAAATATTGGTGTGAGAGCTAATTCAATCAAGGAAACACTGCATGTTTGTGAAGGGCATATTGAAGAAGAATCAGCCGAGTGGTTCTTGTGGGAGAACAACTCCATTTGGCTCACTAACTTCACACACCATCAGGCTTCCAAGCAGCTCTCAAGGAAACTCAGTTTTCACACTCTATGCTTAGTGCCCTTTCAGTGCAATATCTAGGAATGAACCTGGTAGAGCATCCCACACAATCGAATGCTACATATGCGGGTTTCACATGCCACCAACTCCACATTCACAGGCAACTTCAGCGCCACAGCCGTTTTCAGATAGCCCTCAATGCAAAGGCTATAGACACAAATATTGGTGTGAGAGCTAATTCAATCAAGGAAACACTGCATGTTGGTGAAGGGCATATTGAAGAAGGATGAGCCGAGTGGTTCTTGTGGGAGAACAACTCCATTTGGCTCGCTAACTTCACACACCATCAGGCTTCCAAGCAGCTCTCAAGGAAACTCAGTTTTCACACTCTATGCTTAGTGCCCTTTGAGTGCATTATCTAGCAATGAACCTGGTAGAGCATCCCACACAAACGAATGCTCCACATGCGGGTTTCACATGCCACCAACTCCACATTCACAGGCAACTTCAGCGCCACAGCCGTTTTCAGATAGCCCTCAATGCAAAGGCTCTAGACGCAAATATTGGTGTGAGAGCTAATTCAATCAAGGAAACACTGCATGTTGGTGAAGGGCATATTGAAGAAGGATCAGCCGAGTGGTTCTTGTGGGAGAACAACTCCATTTCGCTCGCTAAATTCACACACCATCAGGCTTGCAAGCAGCTCTCAAGGAAACTCAGTTTTCACACTCTATGCTTAGTGCCCTTTGAGTGCATTCTCTAGGAATTAACCTGGTAGAGCATCCCACACAAACGAATGCTCCACATGCGGGTTTCACATGCCACCAACTCCACATTCACAGGCAACTTCAGCGCCACAGCCGTTTTCAGATAGCCCTCAATGCAAAGGCTCTAGACGCAAATATTGGTGTGAGAGCTAATTCAATCAGGAAACACAGCATGTTGGTGAAGGGCATATTGAAGAAGGATCAGCCGAGTGGTTCTTGTGGGAGAACAGCTCCATTTGGCTCACTAACTTCACACACCATCAGGCTTCCAAGCAGCTCTCAAGGAAACTCAGTTTTCACACTCTATGCTTAGTGCCCTTTGAGTGCCTAGGACTGAAATGAAGCTTGGTGAGCATCCCACACAAACGAATGCTCCACATGCGGGTTTCCCATGCCACCAACTCCACATTCACAGGCAACTTCAGCGCCACAGCCATTTTCAGATAGCCCTCAATGCAAAGGCTCTAGACGCAAATATTGGTGTGAGAGCTAATTCAATCAAGGAAACATTCCATGTTGGTGAAGGGCATATTGAAGAAGGATCAGCCGAGTGGTTCTTGTGGGAGAACAACTCCATTTGGCTCACTAACTTTACACACCATCAGGCTTCCAAGCAGCTCTCAAGGAAACTCAGTTTTCACACTCTATGCTTAGTGCCCTTTGAGTGCATTATCTAGGAAAGAACCTGGTAGAGCATCCCACACAAACCAATGCTCCACATGCGGGTTTCACATGCCACCAACTCCACATTCACAGGCAACATCAGCGCCACAGCCGTTTTCAGATAGCCCTCAATGCAAAGGCTCTAGACGCAAACATTGTTGTGAGAGCTAATTCAATCAAGGAAACACTGCATGTTGGTGAAGGGCATATTGAAGAAGGATCAGCCGAGTGGTTCTTGTGGGAGAACAACTCCATTTGGCTCACTAACTTCACACACCATCAGGCTTGCAAGCAGCTCTCAAGGAAACTCAGTTTTCACACTCTATGCTTAGTGCCCTTTGAGTAATTAGGACTGAAAATAAGCTTGGTGAGCATCCCACACAAACGAATGCTCCACATGCGGGTTTCACATGCCACCAACTCCACATTCACAGGCAACTTCAGCGCCACAGCCGTTTTCAGATAGCCCTCAATGCAAAGGCTCTAGACACAAATATTGGTGTGAGAGCTAATTCAATCAAGGAAACACTGCATGTTGGTGAAGGGCATATTGAAGAAGGATCAGCCGAGTGGTTCTTGTGGGAGAACAACTCCATTTGGCTCACTAACTACACACACTATCAGGCTTCCAAGCAGCTCTCAAGGAAACTCAGTTTTCACACTCTATGCTTAGTGCCCTTTGAGTGCATTCTCTAGGAATTAACCTGGTAGAGCATCCCACACAAACGAATGCTCCACATGCGGGTTTCACATGCCACCAACTCCACATTCTCAGGCAACTTCAGTGCCACAGCTGTTTTCAGATAGCCCTCAATGCAAAGGCTCTAGACGCAAATATTGGTGTGAGAGCTAATTCAATCAAGGAAACACTGCATGTTGGTGAAGGGCATATTGAAGAAGGATCAGCCAAGTGGTTCTTGTGGGAGAACAACTCCATTTGGCTCGCTAACTTCACACACCATCAGGCTTCCAAGCAGCTCTCAAGGAAACTCAGTTTTCACACTGTATGCTTAGTGCCGTTAGAGTGCATTATCTAGCAATGAACCTGGTAGAGCATCCCACACAAACGAATGCTCCACATGCGGGTTTCACATGCCACCAACTCCACATTCACAGGCAACTTCAGCGCCACAGCCGTTTTCAGATAGCCCTCAATGCAAAGGCTCTAGACACAAATATTGGTGTGAGAGCTAATTCAATCAAGGAAACACTGCATGTTGGTGAAGGGCATATTGAAGAAGGATCAGCCGAGTGGTTCTTGTGGGAGAACAACTCCATTTGGCTCACTAACTTCACACACCATCTGGCTTCCAAGCAGCTCTCAAGGAAACTCAGTTTTCACACTCTATGCTTAGTGCCCTTTGAGTGCATTCTCTAGGAATTAACCTGGTAGAGCATCCCACACAAACGAATGCTCCACATGCGGGTTTCACATGCCACCAACTCCACATTCTCAGGCAACTTCAGTGCCACAGCTGTTTTCAGATAGCCCTCAATGCAAAGGCTCTAGATGCAAATATTGGTGTGAGAGCTAATTCAATCAAGGAAACACTGCATGTTGGTGAAGGACATATTGAAGAAGGATCAGCCAAGTGGTTCTTGTGGGAGAACAACTCCATTTGGCTCGCTAACTTCACACACCATCAGGCTTCCAAGCAGCTCTCAAGGAAACTCAGTTTTCACACTGTATGCTTAGTGCCGTTTGAGTGCATTATCTAGCAATGAACCTGGTAGAGCATCCCACACAAACGAATGCTCCACATGCGGGTTTCACATGCCACCAACTCCACATTCAGAGGCAACTTCAGCGCCACAGCCATTTTCAGGTAGCCCTCAATGCAAAGGCTCTAGACGCAAATATTGGTGTGAGAGCTAATTCAATCAAGGAAACATTCCATGTTGGTGAAGGGCATATTGAAGAAGGATCAGCCGAGTGGTTCTTTCCGGAGAACAACTCCATTTGGCTCACTAACTTTACACACCATCAGGCTTCCAAGCAGCTCTCAAGGAAACTCAGTTTTCACACTCTATGCTTAGTGCCCTTTGAGTGCCTAGGACTGAAATGAAGCTTGGTGAGCATCCCACACAAACGAATGCTCCACATGCGGGTTTCACATGCCACCAACTCCACATTCACAGGCAACTTCAGCGCCACAGCCGTTTTCAGATAGCCGTCAATGCAAAGGCTCTAGACACAAATATTGGTGTGAGAGCTAATTCAATCAAGGAAACACTGCATGTTGGTGAAGGGCATATTGAAGAAGGATCAGCCGAGTGGTTCTTGTGGGAGAACAACTCCATTTGGCTCACTAACTTCACACACCATCAGGCTTCCAAGCAGCTCTCAAGGAAACTCAGTTTTCACACTCTATGCTTAGTGCCCTTTGAGTGCCTAGGACTGAAATGAAGCTTGGTGAGCATCCCACACAAACGAATGCTCCACATGCGGGTTTCACATGCCACCAACTCCACATTCACAGGCAACTTCAGCGCCACAGCCGTTTTCAGATAGCCGTCAATGCAAAGGCTCTAGACACAAATATTGGTGTGAGAGCTAATTCAATCAAGGAAACACTGCATGTTGGTGAAGGGCATATTGAAGAAGGATCAGCCGAGTGGTTCTTGTGGGAGAACAACTCCATTTGGCTCACTAACTTCACACACCATCAGGCTTCCAAGCAGCTCTCAAGGAAACTCAGTTTTCACACTCTATGCTTAGTGCCCTTTGAGTGCATTCTCTAGGAATTAACGTGGTAGAGCATCCCACACAAACGAATGCTCCACATGCGGGTTTCACATGACACCAACTCCACATTCTCAGGCAACTTCAGCGCCACAGCCGTTTTCAGATAGCCCTCAATGCAAAGGCTCTAGACGCAAATATTGGTGTGAGAGCTAATGCAATAAAGGAAACACAGCATGTTGGTGAAGGGCATATTGAAGAAGGATCAGCCGAGTGGTTCTTGTGGGAGAACAACTCCATTTGGCTCACTAACTTCACACACCATCAGGCTTCCAAGCAGCTCTCAAGGAAACTCAGTTATCACACTCTATTCTTATTGCCCTTTGAGTGCATTATCTAGCAATGAACCTGGTAGAGCATCCCACACAAACGAATGCTCCACATGCGGGTTTCACATGCCACCAACTCCACATTCACAGGCAACTTCAGCGCCACAGCCGTTTTCAGATAGCCCTCAATGCAAAGGCTCTAGACGCAAATATTGGTGTGAGAGCTAATTCAATCAAGGAAACACTGCATGTTGGTGAAGGGCATATTGAAGAAGGATCAGCCGAGTGGTTCTTGTGGGAGAACAACTCCATTTGGCTCACTAACTTCACACACCATCAGGCTTCCAAGCAGCTCTCAAGGAAACTCAGTTTTCACACTCTATGCTTAGTGCCCTTTCAGTGCAATATCTAGGAATGAACCTGGTAGAGCATCCCACACAATCGAATGCTACATATGCGGGTTTCACATGCCACCAATTCCACATTCACAGGCAACTTCAGCGCCACAGCCGTTTTCAGATAGCCCTCAATGCAAAGGCTATAGACACAAATATTGGTGTGAGAGCTAATTCAATCAAGGAAACACTGCATGTTGGTGAAGGGCATATTGAAGAAGGATCAGCCGAGTGGTTCTTGTGGGAGAACAACTCCATTTGGCTCGCTAACTTCACACACCATCAGGCTTCCAAGCAGCTCTCAAGGAAACTCAGTTTTCACACTCTATGCTTAGTGCCCTTTGAGTGCATTATCTAGCAATGAACCTGGTAGAGCATCCCACACAAACGAATGCTCCACATGCGGGTTTCACATGACACCAACTCCACATTCTCAGGCAACTTCAGCGCCACAGCCGTTTTCAGATAGCCCTCAATGCAAAGGCTCTAGACGCAAATATTGGTGTGAGAGCTAATTCAATCAAGGACACATTCCATGTTGGTGAAGGGCATATTGAAGAAGGATCAGCCGAGTGGTTCTTGTGGGAGAACAACTCCATTTGGCTCACTAACGTCACACACCATCAGGCTTCCAAGCAGCTCTCAAGGAAACTCAGTTTTCACACTCTATGCTTAGTGCCCTTTCAGTGCAATATCTAGGAATGAACCTGGTAGAGCATCCCACACAATCGAATGCTCCACATGCGGGTTTCACATGCCACCAACTCCACATTCTCAGGCAACTTCAGCGCCACAGCCATTTTCAGATAGCCCTCAATGCAAAGGCTCTAGACGCAAACATATTTGTGAGAGCTAATTCAATCAAGGAAACATTTCATGTTGGTGAAGGGCATATTGAAGAAGGATCAGCCGAGTGGTTCTTGTGGGAGAACAACTCCATTTGGCTCACTAACTTCACACACCATCAGGCTTCCAAGCAGCTCTCAAGGAAACTCAGTTTTCACACTCTATGCTTAGTGCCCTTTGAGTGCAATATCTAGGAATTAACGTGGTAGAGCATCCCACACAAACGAATGCTCCACATGCGGGTTTCACATGCCACCAACTCCACATTCACAGGCAACTTCAGCGCCACAGCCGTTTTCAGATAGCCCTCAATGCAAAGGCTCTAGACACAAATATTGGTGTGAGAGCTAATTCAATCAAGGAAACACTGCATGTTGGTGAAGGGCATATTGAAGAAGGATCAGCCGAGTGGTTCTTGTGGGAGAACAACTCCATTTGGCTCACTAACTTCACACACCATCAGGCTTCCAAGCAGCTCTCAAGGAAACTCAGTTTTCACACTCTATGCTTAGTGCCCTTTGAGTGCATTCTCTAGGAATTAACGTGGTAGAGCATCCCACACAAACGAATGCTCCACATGCGGGTTTCACATGACACCAACTCCACATTCTCAGGCAACTTCAGCGCCACAGCCGTTTTCAGATAGCCCTCAATGCAAAGGCTCTAGACGCAAATATTGGTGTGAGAGCTAATGCAATAAAGGAAACACAGCATGTTGGTGAAGGGCATATTGAAGAAGGATCAGCCGAGTGGTTCTTGTGGGAGAACAACTCCATTTGGCTCACTAACTTCACACACCATCAGGCTTCCAAGCAGCTCTCAAGGAAACTCAGTTATCACACTCTATTCTTATTGCCCTTTGAGTGCATTATCTAGCAATGAACCTGGTAGAGCATCCCACACAAACGAATGCTCCACATGCGGGTTTCACATGCCACCAACTCCACATTCACAGGCAACTTCAGCGCCACAGCCGTTTTCAGATAGCCCTCAATGCAAAGGCTCTAGACGCAAATATTGGTGTGAGAGCTAATTCAATCAAGGAAACACTGCATGTTGGTGAAGGGCATATTGAAGAAGGATCAGCCGAGTGGTTCTTGTGGGAGAACAACTCCATTTGGCTCACTAACTTCACACACCATCAGGCTTCCAAGCAGCTCTCAAGGAAACTCAGTTTTCACACTCTATGCTTAGTGCCCTTTCAGTGCAATATCTAGGAATGAACCTGGTAGAGCATCCCACACAATCGAATGCTACATATGCGGGTTTCACATGCCACCAATTCCACATTCACAGGCAACTTCAGCGCCACAGCCGTTTTCAGATAGCCCTCAATGCAAAGGCTATAGACACAAATATTGGTGTGAGAGCTAATTCAATCAAGGAAACACTGCATGTTGGTGAAGGGCATATTGAAGAAGGATCAGCCGAGTGGTTCTTGTGGGAGAACAACTCCATTTGGCTCGCTAACTTCACACACCATCAGGCTTCCAAGCAGCTCTCAAGGAAACTCAGTTTTCACACTCTATGCTTAGTGCCCTTTGAGTGCATTATCTAGCAATGAACCTGGTAGAGCATCCCACACAAACGAATGCTCCACATGCGGGTTTCACATGCCACCAACTCCACATTCTCAGGCAACTTCAGCGCCACAGCCGTTTTCAGATAGCCCTCAATGCAAAGGCTCTAGACGCAAATATTGGTGTGAGAGCTAATTCAATCAAGGAAACATTCCATGTTGGTGAAGGGCATATTGAAGAAGGATCAGCCGAGTGGTTCTTGTGGGAGAACAACTCCATTTGGCTCACTAACGTCACACACCATCAGGCTTCCAAGCAGCTCTCAAGGAAACTCAGTTTTCACACTCTATGCTTAGTGCCCTTTCAGTGCAATATCTAGGAATGAACCTGGTAGAGCATCCCACACAATCGAATGCTCCACATGCGGGTTTCACATGCCACCAACTCCACATTCTCAGGCAACTTCAGCGCCACAGCCATTTTCAGATAGCCCTCAATGCAAAGGCTCTAGACGCAAACATATTTGTGAGAGCTAATTCAATCAAGGAAACATTTCATGTTGGTGAAGGGCATATTGAAGAAGGATCAGCCGAGTGGTTCTTGTGGGAGAACAACTCCATTTGGCTCACTAACTTCACACACCATCAGGCTTCCAAGCAGCTCTCAAGGAAACTCAGTTTTCACACTCTATGCTTAGTGCCCTTTGAGTGCAATATCTAGGAATTAACGTGGTAGAGCATCCCACACAAACGAATGCTCCACATGCGGGTTTCACATGCCACCAACTCCACATTCACAGGCAACTTCAGCGCCACAGCCGTTTTCAGATAGCCCTCAATGCAAAGGCTCTAGACACAAATATTGGTGTGAGAGCTAATTCAATCAAGGAAACACTGCATGTTGGTGAAGGGCATATTGAAGAAGGATCAGCCGAGTGGTTCTTGTGGGAGAACAACTCCATTTGGCTCACTACCTTCACACACCATCAGGCTTCCAAGCAGCTCTCAAGGAAACTCAGTTTTCACACTCTATGCTTACTGCCCTTTGAGTGCAATATCTAGGAATTAACGTGGTAGAGCATCCCACACAAACGAATGCTCCACATGCGGGTTTCACATGCCACCAACTCCACATTCTCAGGCAACTTCAGCGCCACAGCCGTTTTCAGATAGCCCTCAATGCAAAGGCTCTAGACGCAAATATTGGTGTGAGAGCTAATTCAATCAGGAAACACAGCATGTTGGTGAAGGGCATATTGAAGAAGGATCAGCCGAGTGGTTCTTGTGGGAGAACAACTCCATTTGGCTCACTAACTTCACACACCATCAGGCTTCCAAGCAGCTCTCAAGGAAACTCAGTTATCACACTCTATGCTTAGTGCCCTTTGAGTGCATTATCTAGGAAAGAACCTGGTAGAGCATCCCACACAAACGAATGCTCCACATGCGGGTTTCACATGCCACCAACTCCACATTCATAGGCAACTTCAGCGCCACAGCCGTTTTCAGATAGCCCTCAATGAAAAGGCTCTAGACGCAAACATTGTTGTGAGAGTTAATTCAATCAAGGAAACACTGCATGTTGGTGAAGGGCATATTGAAGAAGGATCAGCCGAGTGGTTCTTGTGGGAGAACAACTCCATTTGGCTCACTAACTTCACACACCATCAGGCTTCCAAGCAGCTCTCAAGGAAACTCAGTTTTCACACTCTATGCTTAGTGCCCTTTGAGTAATTAGGACTGAAAATAAGCTTTGTGAGCATCCCACACAAACGAATGCTCCACATGCGGGTTTCACATGCCACCAACTCCACATTCACAGGCAACTTCAGCGCCACAGCCGTTTTCAGATAGCCCTCAATGCAAAGGCTCTAGACGCAAATATTGGTGTGAGAGCTAATTCAATCAAGGAAACACTGCATGTTGGTGAAGGGCATATTGAAGAAGGATCAGCCGAGTGGTTCTTGTGGGAGAACAACTCCATTTGGCTCACTAACTTCACACACCATCAGGCTTCCAAGCAGCTCTCAAGGAAACTCACTTTTCACACTCTATGCTTAGTGCCCTTTGAGTGCCTAGGACTGAAATGAAGCTTGGTGAGCATCCCACACAAACGAATGCTCCACATGCGGGTTTCACATGCCACCAACTCCACATTCTCAGGCAACTTCAGCGCCGCAGCCGTTTTCAGATAGCCCTCAATGCAAAGGCTCTAGACGCAAATATTGGTGTGAGAGCTAATTCAATCAAGGAAACACTGCATGTTGGTGAAGGGCATATTGAAGAAGGATCAGCCGAGTGGTTCTTGTGGGAGAACAACTCCATTTGGTACGCTAACTTCACACACTATCAGGCTTCCAAGCAGCTCTCAAGGAAACTCAGTTTTCACACTCTATGCTTAGTGCCCTTTGAGTGCATTCTCTAGGAATTAACCTGGTAGAGCATCCCACACAAACGAATGCTCCACATGCGAGTTTCACATGCCACCAACTCCACATTCACAGGCAACTTCAGTGCCACAGCTGTTTTCAGATAGCCCTCAATGCAAAGGCTCTAGACGCAAATATTGGTGTGAGAGCTAATTCAATCAAGGAAACACTGCATGTTGGTGAAGGGCATATTGAAGAAGGATCAGCCAAGTGGTTCTTGTGGGAGAACAACTCCATTTGGCTCGCTAACTTCACACACCATCAGGCTTCCAAGCAGCTCTCAAGGAAACTCAGTTTTCACACTGTATGCTTAGTGCCGTTTGAGTGCATTATCTAGCAATGAACCTGGTAGAGCATCCCACACAAACGAATGCTCCACATGCGGGTTTCACATGCCACCAACTCCACATTCACAGGCAACTTCAGCGCCACAGCCATTTTCAGATAGCCCTCAATGCAAAGGCTCTAGACGCAAATATTGGTGTGAGAGCTAATTCAATCAAGGAAACACTGCATGTTGGTGAAGGGCATATTGAAGAAGGATCAGCCAAGTGGTTCTTGTGGGAGAACAACTCCATTTGGCTCGCTAACTTCACACACCATCAGGCTTCCAAGCAGCTCTCAAGGAAACTCAGTTTTCACACTCTATGCTTAGTGCCCTTTGAGTGCCTAGGACTGAAATGAAGCTTGGTGAGCATCCCACACAAACGAATGCTCCACATGCGGGTTTCCCATGCCACCAACTCCACATTCACAGGCAACTTCAGCGCCACAGCCATTTTCAGATAGCCCTCAATGCAAAGGCTCTAGACGCAAATATTGGTGTGAGAGCTAATTCAATCAAGGAAACATTCCATGTTGGTGAAGGGCATATTGAAGAAGGATCAGCCGAGTGGTTCTTTCCGGAGAACAACTCCATTTGGCTCACTAACTTTACACACCATCAGGCTTCCAAGCAGCTCTCAAGGAAACTCAGTTTTCACACTCTATGCTTAGTGCCCTTTGAGTGCATTATCTAGGAAAGAACCTGGTAGAGCATCCCACACAAACGAATGCTCCACATGCGGGTTTCACATGCCACCAACTCCACATTCACAGGCAACATCAGCGCCACAGCCGTTTTCAGATAGCCCTCAATGCAAAGGCTCTAGACGCAAAAATTGTTGTGAGAGCTAATTCAATCAAGGAAACACTGCATGTTGGTGAAGGGCATATTGAAGAAGGATCAGCCGAGTGGTTCTTGTGGGAGAACAACTCCATTTGGCTCACTAACTTCACACACCATCAGGCTTCCAAGCAGCTCTCAAGGAAACTCAGTTTTCACACTCTATGCTTAGTGGCCTTTGAGTAATTAATACTGAAAATAAGCTTGGTGAGCATCCCACACAAACGAATGCTCCACATGCGGGTTTCACATGCCACCAACTCCACATTCACAGGCAACTTCAGCGCCACAGCCGTTTTCAGATAGCCCTCAATGCAAAGGCTCTAGACACAAATATTGGTGTGAGAGCTAATTCAATCAAGGAAACACTGCATGTTGGTGAAGGGCATATTGAAGAAGGATCAGCCGAGTGGTTCTTGTGGGAGAACAACTCCATTTGGCTCACTAACTTCACACACCATCAGGCTTCCAAGCAGCTCTCAAGGAAACTCAGTTTTCACACTCTATGCTTAGTGCCCTTTGAGTGCCTTCTCTAGGAATTAACCTGGTAGAGCATCCCACACAAACGAATGCTCCACATGCGGGTTTCACATGCCACCAACTCCACATTCTCAGGCAACTTCAGTGCCACAGCTGTTTTCAGATAGCCCTCAATGCAAAGGCTCTAGACGCAAATATTGGTGTGAGAGCTAATTCAATCAAGGAAACACTGCATGTTGGTGAAGGGCATATTGAAGAAGGATCAGCCAAGTGGTTCTTGTGGGAGAACAACTCCATTTGGCTCGCTAACTTCACACACCATCAGGCTTCCAAGCAGCTCTCAAGGAAACTCAGTTTTCACACTGTATGCTTAGTGCCGTTAGAGTGCATTATCTAGCAATGAACCTGGTAGAGCATCCCACACAAACGAATGCTCCACATGCGGGTTTCACATGCCACCAACTCCACATTCACAGGCAACTTCAGCGCCACAGCCGTTTTCAGATAGCCCTCAATGCAAAGGCTCTAGACACAAATATTGGTGTGAGAGCTAATTCAATCAAGGAAACACTGCATGTTGGTGAAGGGCATATTGAAGAAGGATCAGCCGAGTGGTTCTTGTGGGAGAACAACTCCATTTGGCTCACTAACTTCACACACCATCTGGCTTCCAAGCAGCTCTCAAGGAAACTCAGTTTTCACACTCTATGCTTAGTGCCCTTTGAGTGCATTCTCTAGGAATTAACCTGGTAGAGCATCCCACACAAACGAATGCTCCACATGCGGGTTTCACATGCCACCAACTCCACATTCTCAGGCAACTTCAGTGCCACAGCTGTTTTCAGATAGCCCTCAATGCAAAGGCTCTAGATGCAAATATTGGTGTGAGAGCTAATTCAATCAAGGAAACACTGCATGTTGGTGAAGGGCATATTGAAGAAGGATCAGCCAAGTGGTTCTTGTGGGAGAACAACTCCATTTGGCTCGCTAACTTCACACACCATCAGGCTTCCAAGCAGCTCTCAAGGAAACTCAGTTTTCACACTGTATGCTTAGTGCCGTTTGAGTGCATTATCTAGCAATGAACCTGGTAGAGCATCCCACACAAACGAATGCTCCACATGCGGGTTTCACATGCCACCAACTCCACATTCACAGGCAACTTCAGCGCCACAGCCATTTTCAGGTAGCCCTCAATGCAAAGGCTCTAGACGCAAATATTGGTGTGAGAGCTAATTCAATCAAGGAAACATTCCATGTTGGTGAAGGGCATATTGAAGAAGGATCAGCCGAGTGGTTCTTGTGGGAGAACAACTCCATTTCGCTCGCTAAATTCACACACCATCAGGCTTGCAAGCAGCTCTCAAGGAAACTCAGTTTTCACACTCTATGCTTAGTGCCCTTTGAGTGCATTCTCTAGGAATTAACCTGGTAGAGCATCCCACACAAACGAATGCTCCACATGCGGGTTTCACATGCCACCAACTCCACATTCACAGGCAACTTCAGCGCCACAGCCGTTTTCAGATAGCCCTCAATGCAAAGGCTCTAGACGCAAATATTGGTGTGAGAGCTAATTCAATCAGGAAACACAGCATGTTGGTGAAGGGCATATTGAAGAAGGATCAGCCGAGTGGTTCTTGTGGGAGAACAGCTCCATTTGGCTCACTAACTTCACACACCATCAGGCTTCCAAGCAGCTCTCAAGGAAACTCAGTTTTCACACTCTATGCTTAGTGCCCTTTGAGTGCCTAGGACTGAAATGAAGCTTGGTGAGCATCCCACACAAACGAATGCTCCACATGCGGGTTTCCCATGCCACCAACTCCACATTCACAGGCAACTTCAGCGCCACAGCCATTTTCAGATAGCCCTCAATGCAAAGGCTCTAGACGCAAATATTGGTGTGAGAGCTAATTCAATCAAGGAAACATTCCATGTTGGTGAAGGGCATATTGAAGAAGGATCAGCCGAGTGGTTCTTGTGGGAGAACAACTCCATTTGGCTCACTAACTTTACACACCATCAGGCTTCCAAGCAGCTCTCAAGGAAACTCAGTTTTCACACTCTATGCTTAGTGCCCTTTGAGTGCATTATCTAGGAAAGAACCTGGTAGAGCATCCCACACAAACCAATGCTCCACATGCGGGTTTCACATGCCACCAACTCCACATTCACAGGCAACATCAGCGCCACAGCCGTTTTCAGATAGCCCTCAATGCAAAGGCTCTAGACGCAAACATTGTTGTGAGAGCTAATTCAATCAAGGAAACACTGCATGTTGGTGAAGGGCATATTGAAGAAGGATCAGCCGAGTGGTTCTTGTGGGAGAACAACTCCATTTGGCTCACTAACTTCACACACCATCAGGCTTGCAAGCAGCTCTCAAGGAAACTCAGTTTTCACACTCTATGCTTAGTGCCCTTTGAGTAATTAGGACTGAAAATAAGCTTGGTGAGCATCCCACACAAACGAATGCTCCACATGCGGGTTTCACATGCCACCAACTCCACATTCACAGGCAACTTCAGCGCCACAGCCGTTTTCAGATAGCCCTCAATGCAAAGGCTCTAGACACAAATATTGGTGTGAGAGCTAATTCAATCAAGGAAACACTGCATGTTGGTGAAGGGCATATTGAAGAAGGATCAGCCGAGTGGTTCTTGTGGGAGAACAACTCCATTTGGCTCACTAACTTCACACACCATCAGGCTTCCAAGCAGCTCTCAAGGAAACTCAGTTTTCACACTCTATGCTTAGTGCCCTTTGAGTGCCTTCTCTAGGAATTAACCTGGTAGAGCATCCCACACAAACGAATGCTCCACATGCGGGTTTCACATGCCACCAACTCCACATTCTCAGGCAACTTCAGTGCCACAGCTGTTTTCAGATAGCCCTCAATGCAAAGGCTCTAGACGCAAATATTGGTGTGAGAGCTAATTCAATCAAGGAAACACTGCATGTTGGTGAAGGGCATATTGAAGAAGGATCAGCCAAGTGGTTCTTGTGGGAGAACAACTCCATTTGGCTCGCTAACTTCACACACCATCAGGCTTCCAAGCAGCTCTCAAGGAAACTCAGTTTTCACACTGTATGCTTAGTGCCGTTAGAGTGCATTATCTAGCAATGAACCTGGTAGAGCATCCCACACAAACGAATGCTCCACATGCGGGTTTCACATGCCACCAACTCCACATTCACAGGCAACTTCAGCGCCACAGCCGTTTTCAGATAGCCCTCAATGCAAAGGCTCTAGACACAAATATTGGTGTGAGAGCTAATTCAATCAAGGAAACACTGCATGTTGGTGAAGGGCATATTGAAGAAGGATCAGCCGAGTGGTTCTTGTGGGAGAACAACTCCATTTGGCTCACTAACTTCACACACCATCTGGCTTCCAAGCAGCTCTCAAGGAAACTCAGTTTTCACACTCTATGCTTAGTGCCCTTTGAGTGCATTCTCTAGGAATTAACCTGGTAGAGCATCCCACACAAACGAATGCTCCACATGCGGGTTTCACATGCCACCAACTCCACATTCTCAGGCAACTTCAGTGCCACAGCTGTTTTCAGATAGCCCTCAATGCAAAGGCTCTAGATGCAAATATTGGTGTGAGAGCTAATTCAATCAAGGAAACACTGCATGTTGGTGAAGGACATATTGAAGAAGGATCAGCCAAGTGGTTCTTGTGGGAGAACAACTCCATTTGGCTCGCTAACTTCACACACCATCAGGCTTCCAAGCAGCTCTCAAGGAAACTCAGTTTTCACACTGTATGCTTAGTGCCGTTTGAGTGCATTATCTAGCAATGAACCTGGTAGAGCATCCCACACAAACGAATGCTCCACATGCGGGTTTCACATGCCACCAACTCCACATTCAGAGGCAACTTCAGCGCCACAGCCATTTTCAGGTAGCCCTCAATGCAAAGGCTCTAGACGCAAATATTGGTGTGAGAGCTAATTCAATCAAGGAAACATTCCATGTTGGTGAAGGGCATATTGAAGAAGGATCAGCCGAGTGGTTCTTTCCGGAGAACAACTCCATTTGGCTCACTAACTTTACACACCATCAGGCTTCCAAGCAGCTCTCAAGGAAACTCAGTTTTCACACTCTATGCTTAGTGCCCTTTGAGTGCCTAGGACTGAAATGAAGCTTGGTGAGCATCCCACACAAACGAATGCTCCACATGCGGGTTTCACATGCCACCAACTCCACATTCACAGGCAACTTCAGCGCCACAGCCGTTTTCAGATAGCCGTCAATGCAAAGGCTCTAGACACAAATATTGGTGTGAGAGCTAATTCAATCAAGGAAACACTGCATGTTGGTGAAGGGCATATTGAAGAAGGATCAGCCGAGTGGTTCTTGTGGGAGAACAACTCCATTTGGCTCACTAACTTCACACACCATCAGGCTTCCAAGCAGCTCTCAAGGAAACTCAGTTTTCACACTCTATGCTTAGTGCCCTTTGAGTGCCTAGGACTGAAATGAAGCTTGGTGAGCATCCCACACAAACGAATGCTCCACATGCGGGTTTCACATGCCACCAACTCCACATTCACAGGCAACTTCAGCGCCACAGCCGTTTTCAGATAGCCGTCAATGCAAAGGCTCTAGACACAAATATTGGTGTGAGAGCTAATTCAATCAAGGAAACACTGCATGTTGGTGAAGGGCATATTGAAGAAGGATCAGCCGAGTGGTTCTTGTGGGAGAACAACTCCATTTGGCTCACTAACTTCACACACCATCAGGCTTCCAAGCAGCTCTCAAGGAAACTCAGTTTTCACACTCTATGCTTAGTGCCCTTTGAGTGCATTCTCTAGGAATTAACGTGGTAGAGCATCCCACACAAACGAATGCTCCACATGCGGGTTTCACATGACACCAACTCCACATTCTCAAGCAACTTCAGCGCCACAGCCGTTTTCAGATAGCCCTCAATGCAAAGGCTCTAGACGCAAATATTGGTGTGAGAGCTAATGCAATAAAGGAAACACAGCATGTTGGTGAAGGGCATATTGAAGAAGGATCAGCCGAGTGGTTCTTGTGGGAGAACAACTCCATTTGGCTCACTAACTTCACACACCATCAGGCTTCCAAGCAGCTCTCAAGGAAACTCAGTTATCACACTCTATTCTTATTGCCCTTTGAGTGCATTATCTAGCAATGAACCTGGTAGAGCATCCCACACAAACGAATGCTCCACATGCGGGTTTCACATGCCACCAACTCCACATTCACAGGCAACTTCAGCGCCACAGCCGTTTTCAGATAGCCCTCAATGCAAAGGCTCTAGACGCAAATATTGGTGTGAGAGCTAATTCAATCAAGGAAACACTGCATGTTGGTGAAGGGCATATTGAAGAAGGATCAGCCGAGTGGTTCTTGTGGGAGAACAACTCCATTTGGCTCACTAACTTCACACACCATCAGGCTTCCAAGCAGCTCTCAAGGAAACTCAGTTTTCACACTCTATGCTTAGTGCCCTTTCAGTGCAATATCTAGGAATGAACCTGGTAGAGCATCCCACACAATCGAATGCTACATATGCGGGTTTCACATGCCACCAATTCCACATTCACAGGCAACTTCAGCGCCACAGCCGTTTTCAGATAGCCCTCAATGCAAAGGCTATAGACACAAATATTGGTGTGAGAGCTAATTCAATCAAGGAAACACTGCATGTTGGTGAAGGGCATATTGAAGAAGGATCAGCCGAGTGGTTCTTGTGGGAGAACAACTCCATTTGGCTCGCTAACTTCACACACCATCAGGCTTCCAAGCAGCTCTCAAGGAAACTCAGTTTTCACACTCTATGCTTAGTGCCCTTTGAGTGCATTATCTAGCAATGAACCTGGTAGAGCATCCCACACAAACGAATGCTCCACATGCGGGTTTCACATGACACCAACTCCACATTCTCAGGCAACTTCAGCGCCACAGCCGTTTTCAGATAGCCCTCAATGCAAAGGCTCTAGACGCAAATATTGGTGTGAGAGCTAATGCAATAAAGGAAACACAGCATGTTGGTGAAGGGCATATTGAAGAAGGATCAGCCGAGTGGTTCTTGTGGGAGAACAACTCCATTTGGCTCACTAACTTCACACACCATCAGGCTTCCAAGCAGCTCTCAAGGAAACTCAGTTATCACACTCTATTCTTATTGCCCTTTGAGTGCATTATCTAGCAATGAACCTGGTAGAGCATCCCACACAAACGAATGCTCCACATGCGGGTTTCACATGCCACCAACTCCACATTCACAGGCAACTTCAGCGCCACAGCCGTTTTCAGATAGCCCTCAATGCAAAGGCTCTAGACGCAAATATTGGTGTGAGAGCTAATTCAATCAAGGAAACACTGCATGTTGGTGAAGGGCATATTGAAGAAGGATCAGCCGAGTGGTTCTTGTGGGAGAACAACTCCATTTGGCTCACTAACTTCACACACCATCAGGCTTCCAAGCAGCTCTCAAGGAAACTCAGTTTTCACACTCTATGCTTAGTGCCCTTTCAGTGCAATATCTAGGAATGAACCTGGTAGAGCATCCCACACAATCGAATGCTACATATGCGGGTTTCACATGCCACCAATTCCACATTCACAGGCAACTTCAGCGCCACAGCCGTTTTCAGATAGCCCTCAATGCAAAGGCTATAGACACAAATATTGGTGTGAGAGCTAATTCAATCAAGGAAACACTGCATGTTGGTGAAGGGCATATTGAAGAAGGATCAGCCGAGTGGTTCTTGTGGGAGAACAACTCCATTTGGCTCGCTAACTTCACACACCATCAGGCTTCCAAGCAGCTCTCAAGGAAACTCAGTTTTCACACTCTATGCTTACTGCCCTTTGAGTGCAATATCTAGGAATTAACGTGGTAGAGCATCCCACACAAACGAATGCTCCACATGCGGGTTTCACATGCCACCAACTCCACATTCTCAGGCAACTTCAGCGCCACAGCCGTTTTCAGATAGCCCTCAATGCAAAGGCTCTAGACGCAAATATTGGTGTGAGAGCTAATTCAATCAGGAAACACAGCATGTTGGTGAAGGGCATATTGAAGAAGGATCAGCCGAGTGGTTCTTGTGGGAGAACAACTCCATTTGGCTCACTAACTTCACACACCATCAGGCTTCCAAGCAGCTCTCAAGGAAACTCAGTTATCACACTCTATGCTTAGTGCCCTTTGAGTGCATTATCTAGGAAAGAACCTGGTAGAGCATCCCACACAAACGAATGCTCCACATGCGGGTTTCACATGCCACCAACTCCACATTCATAGGCAACTTCAGCGCCACAGCCGTTTTCAGATAGCCCTCAATGAAAAGGCTCTAGACGCAAACATTGTTGTGAGAGTTAATTCAATCAAGGAAACACTGCATGTTGGTGAAGGGCATATTGAAGAAGGATCAGCCGAGTGGTTCTTGTGGGAGAACAACTCCATTTGGCTCACTAACTTCACACACCATCAGGCTTCCAAGCAGCTCTCAAGGAAACTCAGTTTTCACACTCTATGCTTAGTGCCCTTTGAGTAATTAGGACTGAAAATAAGCTTTGTGAGCATCCCACACAAACGAATGCTCCACATGCGGGTTTCACATGCCACCAACTCCACATTCACAGGCAACTTCAGCGCCACAGCCGTTTTCAGATAGCCCTCAATGCAAAGGCTCTAGACGCAAATATTGGTGTGAGAGCTAATTCAATCAAGGAAACACTGCATGTTGGTGAAGGGCATATTGAAGAAGGATCAGCCGAGTGGTTCTTGTGGGAGAACAACTCCATTTGGCTCACTAACTTCACACACCATCAGGCTTCCAAGCAGCTCTCAAGGAAACTCACTTTTCACACTCTATGCTTAGTGCCCTTTGAGTGCCTAGGACTGAAATGAAGCTTGGTGAGCATCCCACACAAACGAATGCTCCACATGCGGGTTTCACATGCCACCAACTCCACATTCTCAGGCAACTTCAGCGCCACAGCCGTTTTCAGATAGCCCTCAATGCAAAGGCTCTAGACGCAAATATTGGTGTGAGAGCTAATTCAATCAAGGAAACACTGCATGTTGGTGAAGGGCATATTGAAGAAGGATCAGCCGAGTGGTTCTTGTGGGAGAACAACTCCATTTGGTACACTAACTTCACACACTATCAGGCTTCCAAGCAGCTCTCAAGGAAACTCAGTTTTCACACTCTATGCTTAGTGCCCTTTGAGTGCATTCTCTAGGAATTAACCTGGTAGAGCATCCCACACAAACGAATGCTCCACATGCGAGTTTCACATGCCACCAACTCCACATTCACAGGCAACTTCAGTGCCACAGCTGTTTTCAGATAGCCCTCAATGCAAAGGCTCTAGACGCAAATATTGGTGTGAGAGCTAATTCAATCAAGGAAACACTGCATGTTGGTGAAGGGCATATTGAAGAAGGATCAGCCAAGTGGTTCTTGTGGGAGAACAACTCCATTTGGCTCGCTAACTTCACACACCATCAGGCTTCCAAGCAGCTCTCAAGGAAACTCAGTTTTCACACTGTATGCTTAGTGCCGTTTGAGTGCATTATCTAGCAATGAACCTGGTAGAGCATCCCACACAAACGAATGCTCCACATGCGGGTTTCACATGCCACCAACTCCACATTCACAGGCAACTTCAGCGCCACAGCCATTTTCAGATAGCCCTCAATGCAAAGGCTCTAGACGCAAATATTGGTGTGAGAGCTAATTCAATCAAGGAAACACTGCATGTTGGTGAAGGGCATATTGAAGAAGGATCAGCCAAGTGGTTCTTGTGGGAGAACAACTCCATTTGGCTCGCTAACTTCACACACCATCAGGCTTCCAAGCAGCTCTCAAGGAAACTCAGTTTTCACACTCTATGCTTAGTGCCCTTTGAGTGCCTAGGACTGAAATGAAGCTTGGTGAGCATCCCACACAAACGAATGCTCCACATGCGGGTTTCCCATGCCACCAACTCCACATTCACAGGCAACTTCAGCGCCACAGCCATTTTCAGATAGCCCTCAATGCAAAGGCTCTAGACGCAAATATTGGTGTGAGAGCTAATTCAATCAAGGAAACATTCCATGTTGGTGAAGGGCATATTGAAGAAGGATCAGCCGAGTGGTTCTTTCCGGAGAACAACTCCATTTGGCTCACTAACTTTACACACCATCAGGCTTCCAAGCAGCTCTCAAGGAAACTCAGTTTTCACACTCTATGCTTAGTGCCCTTTGAGTGCATTATCTATGAAAGAACCTGGTAGAGCATCCCACACAAACGAATGCTCCACATGCGGGTTTCACATGCCACCAACTCCACATTCACAGGCAACATCAGCGCCACAGCCGTTTTCAGATAGCCCTCAATGCAAAGGCTCTAGACGCAAAAATTGTTGTGAGAGCTAATTCAATCAAGGAAACACTGCATGTTGGTGAAGGGCATATTGAAGAAGGATCAGCCGAGTGGTTCTTGTGGGAGAACAACTCCATTTGGCTCACTAACTTCACACACCATCAGGCTTCCAAGCAGCTCTCAAGGAAACTCAGTTTTCACACTCTATGCTTAGTGGCCTTTGAGTAATTAATACTGAAAATAAGCTTGGTGAGCATCCCACACAAACGAATGCTCCACATGCGGGTTTCACATGCCACCAACTCCACATTCACAGGCAACTTCAGCGCCACAGCCGTTTTCAGATAGCCCTCAATGCAAAGGCTCTAGACACAAATATTGGTGTGAGAGCTAATTCAATCAAGGAAACACTGCATGTTGGTGAAGGGCATATTGAAGAAGGATCAGCCGAGTGGTTCTTGTGGGAGAACAACTCCATTTGGCTCACTAACTTCACACACCATCAGGCTTCCAAGCAGCTCTCAAGGAAACTCAGTTTTCACACTCTATGCTTAGTGCCCTTTGAGTGCCTTCTCTAGGAATTAACCTGGTAGAGCATCCCACACAAACGAATGCTCCACATGCGGGTTTCACATGCCACCAACTCCACATTCTCAGGCAACTTCAGTGCCACAGCTGTTTTCAGATAGCCCTCAATGCAAAGGCTCTAGACGCAAATATTGGTGTGAGAGCTAATTCAATCAAGGAAACACTGCATGTTGGTGAAGGGCATATTGAAGAAGGATCAGCCAAGTGGTTCTTGTGGGAGAACAACTCCATTTGGCTCGCTAACTTCACACACCATCAGGCTTCCAAGCAGCTCTCAAGGAAACTCAGTTTTCACACTGTATGCTTAGTGCCGTTAGAGTGCATTATCTAGCAATGAACCTGGTAGAGCATCCCACACAAACGAATGCTCCACATGCGGGTTTCACATGCCACCAACTCCACATTCACAGGCAACTTCAGCGCCACAGCCGTTTTCAGATAGCCCTCAATGCAAAGGCTCTAGACACAAATATTGGTGTGAGAGCTAATTCAATCAAGGAAACACTGCATGTTGGTGAAGGGCATATTGAAGAAGGATCAGCCGAGTGGTTCTTGTGGGAGAACAACTCCATTTGGCTCACTAACTTCACACACCATCTGGCTTCCAAGCAGCTCTCAAGGAAACTCAGTTTTCACACTCTATGCTTAGTGCCCTTTGAGTGCATTCTCTAGGAATTAACCTGGTAGAGCATCCCACACAAACGAATGCTCCACATGCGGGTTTCACATGCCACCAACTCCACATTCTCAGGCAACTTCAGTGCCACAGCTGTTTTCAGATAGCCCTCAATGCAAAGGCTCTAGATGCAAATATTGGTGTGAGAGCTAATTCAATCAAGGAAACACTGCATGTTGGTGAAGGGCATATTGAAGAAGGATCAGCCAAGTGGTTCTTGTGGGAGAACAACTCCATTTGGCTCGCTAACTTCACACACCATCAGGCTTCCAAGCAGCTCTCAAGGAAACTCAGTTTTCACACTGTATGCTTAGTGCCGTTTGAGTGCATTATCTAGCAATGAACCTGGTAGAGCATCCCACACAAACGAATGCTCCACATGCGGGTTTCACATGCCACCAACTCCACATTCACAGGCAACTTCAGCGCCACAGCCATTTTCAGGTAGCCCTCAATGCAAAGGCTCTAGACGCAAATATTGGTGTGAGAGCTAATTCAATCAAGGAAACATTCCATGTTGGTGAAGGGCATATTGAAGAAGGATCAGCCGAGTGGTTCTTTCCGGAGAACAACTCCATTTGGCTCACTAACTTTACACACCATCAGGCTTCCAAGCAGCTCTCAAGGAAACTCAGTTTTCACACTCTATGCTTAGTGCCCTTTGAGTGCCTAGGACTGAAATGAAGCTTGGTGAGCATCCCACACAAACGAATGCTCCACATGCGGGTTTCACATGCCACCAACTCCACATTCACAGGCAACTTCAGCGCCACAGCCGTTTTCAGATAGCCGTCAATGCAAAGGCTCTAGACACAAATATTGGTGTGAGAGCTAATTCAATCAAGGAAACACTGCATGTTGGTGAAGGGCATATTGAAGAAGGATCAGCCGAGTGGTTCTTGTGGGAGAACAACTCCATTTGGCTCACTAAATTCACACACCATCAGGCTTCCAAGCAGCTCTCAAGGAAACTCAGTTTTCACACTCTATGCTTAGTGCCCTTTGAGTGCATTCTCTAGGAATTAACGTGGTAGAGCATCCCACACAAACGAATGCTCCACATGCGGGTTTCACATGACACCAACTCCACATTCTCAGGCAACTTCAGCGCCACAGCCGTTTTCAGATAGCCCTCAATGCAAAGGCTCTAGACGCAAATATTGGTGTGAGAGCTAATGCAATAAAGGAAACACAGCATGTTGGTGAAGGGCATATTGAAGAAGGATCAGCCGAGTGGTTCTTGTGGGAGAACAACTCCATTTGGCTCACTAACTTCACACACCATCAGGCTTCCAAGCAGCTCTCAAGGAAACTCAGTTATCACACTCTATTCTTATTGCCCTTTGAGTGCATTATCTAGCAATGAACCTGGTAGAGCATCCCACACAAACGAATGCTCCACATGCGGGTTTCACATGCCACCAACTCCACATTCACAGGCAACTTCAGCGCCACAGCCGTTTTCAGATAGCCCTCAATGCAAAGGCTCTAGACGCAAATATTGGTGTGAGAGCTAATTCAATCAAGGAAACATTCCATGTTGGTGAAGGGCATATTGAAGAAGGATCAGCCGAGTGGTTCTTGTGGGAGAACAACTCCATTTGGCTCACTAACTTCACACACCATCAGGCTTCCAAGCAGCTCTCAAGGAAACTCAGTTTTCACACTCTATGCTTAGTGCCCTTTGAGTGTCTAGGACTGAAATGAAGCTTGGTGAGCATCCCACACAAACGAATGCTCCACATGCGGGTTTCACATGCCACCAACTCCACATTCACAGGCAACTTCAGCGCCACAGCCGTTTTCAGATAGCCATCAATGCAAAGGCTCTAGACACAAATATTGGTGTGAGAGCTAATTCAATCAAGGAAACACTGCATGTTGGTGAAGGGCATATTGAAGAAGGATCAGCCGAGTGGTTCTTGTGAGAGAACAACTCCATTTGGCTCACTAACTTCACACACCATCAGGCTTCCAAGCAGCTCTCAAGGAAACTCACTTTTCACACTCTATGCTTAGTGCCCTTTGAGTGCATTATCTAGGAATGAAGCTGTCAGAGCATCACACACAAACGAATGCTCCACATGCGGGTTTCACATGCCACCAACTCCACATTCACAGGCAACTTCAGCGCCACAGCCGTTTTCAGATAGCCCTCAATGCAAAGCCTCTAGACGCAAATATTGGTGTGAGAGCTAATTCAATCAAGGAAACACTGCATGTTTGTGAAGGGCATATTGAAGAAGAATCAGCCGAGTGGTTCTTGTGGGAGAACAACTCCATTTGGCTCACTAACTTCACACACCATCAGGCTTCCAAGCAGCTCTCAAGGAAACTCAGTTTTCACACTCTATGCTTAGTGCCCTTTCAGTGCAATATCTAGGAATGAACCTGGTAGAGCATCCCACACAATCGAATGCTACATATGCGGGTTTCACATGCCACCAACTCCACATTCACAGGCAACTTCAGCGCCACAGCCGTTTTCAGATAGCCCTCAATGCAAAGGCTCTAGACGCAAATATTGGTGTGAGAGCTAATTCAATCAAGGAAACACTGCATGTTGGTGAAGGGCATATTGAAGAAGGATCAGCCGAGTGGTTCTTGTGGGAGAACAACTCCATTTGGCTGACTAACGTCACACACCATCAGGCTTCCAAGCAGCTCTCAAGGAAACTCAATTTTCACGCTCTATGCTTAGTGCCCTTTGAGTGCCTAGGACCGAAATGAAGCTTGGTGAGCATCCCACACAAACGAATGCTCCACATGCGGGTTTCACATGCCACCAAATCCACATTCTCAGGCAACTTCAGCGCCACAGCCGTTTTCAGATAGCCCTCAATGCAAAGGCTCTAGACACAAATATTGGTGTGAGAGCTAATTCAATCAAGGAAACACTGCATGTTGGTGAAGGGCATATTGAAGAAGGATCAGCCGAGTGGTTCTTGTGGGAGAACAACTCCATTTGGCTCACTAACTTCACACACCATCAGGCTTCAAAGCAGCTCTCAAGGAAACTCAGTTTTCACACTCTATGCTTAGTGCCCTTTGAGTGCCTAGGACTGAAATGAAGCTTGGTGAGCATCCCACACAAACGAATGCTCCACATGCGGGTTTCACATGCCACCAACTCCACATTCACAGGCAACTTCAGCGCCACAGCTGTTTTCAGATAGCCCTCAATGCAAAGGCTCTAGACGCAAATATTGGTGTGAGAGCTAATTCAATCAAGGAAACACTGCATGTTTGTGAAGGGCATATTGAAGAAGAATCAGCCGAGTGGTTCTTGTGGGAGAACAACTCCATTTGGCTCACTAACTTCACACACCATCAGGCTTCCAAGCAGCTCTCAAGGAAACTCAGTTTTCACACTCTATGCTTAGTGCCCTTTGAGTGCATTCTCTAGGAATGAACCTGGTAGAGCATCCCACACAATCGAATGCTACATATGCGGGTTTCACATGCCACCAACTCCACATTCACAGGCAACTTCAGCGCCACAGCCGTTTTCAGATAGCCCTCAATGCAAAGGCTCTAGACGCAAATATTGGTGTGAGAGCTAATTCAATCAAGGAAACACTGCATGTTGGTGATGGGCATATTGAAGAAGGATCAGCCGAGTGGTTCTTGTGGGAGAACAACTCCATTTGGCTCGCTAACTTCACTCACCATCAGGCTTCCAAGCAGCTCTCAAGGAAACTCAGTTTTCACACTCTATGCTTAGTGCCCTTTGAGTGCATTATCTAGCAATGAACCTGGTAGAGCATCCCACACAAACGAATGCTCCACATGCGGGTTTCACATGACACCAACTCCACATTCTCAGGCAACTTCAGCGCCACAGCCGTTTTCAGATAGCCCTCAATGCAAAGGCTCTAGACGCAAATATTGGTGTGAGAGCTAATTCAATCAAGGAAACATTCCATGTTGGTGAAGGGCATATTGAAGAAGGATCAGCCGAGTGGTTCTTGTGGGAGAACAACTCCATTTGGCTCACTAACTTCACACACCATCAGGCTTCCAAGCAGCTCTCAAGGAAACTCAGTTTTCACACTCTATGCTTAGTGCCCTTTGAGTGCCTAGGACTGAAATGAAGCTTGGTGAGCATCCCACACAAACGAATGCTCCACATGCGGGTTTCACATGACACCAACTCCACATTCACAGGCAACTTCAGCGCCACAGCCGTTTTCAGATAGCCCTCAATGCAAAGGCTCTAGACGCAAATATTGGTGTGAGAGCTAATTCAATCAAGGAAACACTGCATGTTTGTGAAGGGCATATTGAAGAAGAATCAGCCGAGTGGTTCTTGTGGGAGAACAACTCCATTTGGCTCACTAACTTCACACACCATCAGGCTTCCAAGCAGCTCTCAAGGAAACTCAGTTTTCACACTCTATGCTTAGTGCCCTTTGAGTGCCTAGGACCGAAATGAAGCTTGGTGAGCATCCCACACAAACGAATGCTCCACATGCGGGTTTCACATGCCACCAACTCCACATTCACAGGCAACTTCAGCGCCACAGCCGTTTTCAGATAGCCCTCAATGCAAAGGCTCTAGACACAAATATTGGTGTGAGAGCTAATTCAATCAAGGAAACACTGCATGTTGGTGAAGGGCATATTGAAGAAGGATCAGCCGAGTGGTTCTTGTGGGAGAACAACTCCATTTGGCTCACTAACTTCACACACCATCAGGCTTCCAAGCAGCTCTCAAGGAAACTCAGTTTTCACACTCTATGCTTAGTGCCCTTTGAGTGCATTCTCTAGGAATTAACGTGGTAGAGCATCCCACACAAACGAATGCTCCACATGCGGGTTTCACATGACACCAACTCCACATTCTCAGGCAACTTCAGCACCACAGCCGTTTTCAGATAGCCCTCAATGCAAAGGCTCTAGACACAAATATTGTTGTGAGAGCTAATTCAATCAAGGAAACATTCCATGTTGGTGAAGGTCATATTGAAGAAGGATCAGCCGAGTGGTTCTTGTGGGAGAACAACTCCATTTGGCTCACTAACTTTACACACCATCAGGCTTCCAAGCAGCTCTCAAGGAAACTCAGTTTTCACACTCTATGCTTAGTGCCCTTTGAGTGCCTAGGACTGAAATGAAGCTTGGTGAGCATCCCACACAAACGAATGCTCCACATGCGTGTTTCACATGCCACCAACTCCACATTCACAGGCAACTTCAGCGCCACAGCCGTTTTCAGATAGCCGTCAATGCAATGGCTCTAGACACAAATATTGGTGTGAGAGCTAATTCAATCAAGGAAACACTGCATGTTGGTGAAGGGCATATTGAAGAAGGATCAGCCGAGTGGTTCTTGTGGGAGAACAACTCCATTTGGCTCACTAACTTCACACACCATCAGGCTTCCAAGCAGCTCTCAAGGAAACTCAGTTTTCACACTCTATGCTTAGTGCCCTTTGAGTGCCTAGGACTGAAATGAAGCTTGGTGAGCATCCCACACAAACGAATGCTCCACATGCGGGTTTCACATGCCACCAACTCCACATTCACAGGCAACTTCAGCGCCACAGCCGTTTTCAGATAACCCTCAATGCAAAGGCTCTAGACGCAAATATTGGTGTGAGAGCTAATTCAATCAAGGAAACACTGCATGTTTGTGAAGGGCATATTGAAGAAGAATCAGCCGAGTGGTTCTTGTGGGAGAACAACTCCATTTGGCTCGCTAACTTCACTCAAGATCAGGCTTCCAAGCAGCTCTCAAGGAACTAAGTTTTCACACTCTATGCTTAGTGCCCTTTGAGTGCATTATCTAGCAATGAACCTGGTAGAGCATCCCACACAAACGAATGCTCCACATGCGGGTTTCACATGACACCAACTCCACATTCTCAGGCAACTTCAGCGCCACAGCCATTTTCGGATAGCCCTCAATGCAAAGGCTCTAGACGCAAACATATTTGTGAGAGCTAATTCAATCAAGGAAACATTTCATGTTGGTGAAGGGCATATTGAAGAAGGATCAGCCGAGTGGTTCTTGTGGGAGAACAACTCCATTTGGCTCACTAACTTCACACACCATCAGGCTTCCAAGCAGCTCTCAAGGAAACTCAGTTTTCACACTCTATGCTTAGTGCCCTTTGAGTGCATAGGACCGAAATGAAGCTTGGTGAGCATCCCACACAAACGAATGCTCCACATGCGGGTTTCACATGGCACCAACTCCACATTCTCAGGCAACTTCAGCGCCACAGCCGTTTTCAGATAGCCCTCAATGCAAAGGCTCTAGACACAAATATTGGTGTGAGAGCTAATTCAATCAAGGAAACACTGCATGTTGGTGAAGGGCATATTGAAGAAGGATCAGCCGAGTGGTTCTTGTGGGAGAACAACTCCATTTGGCTCACTAACTTCACACACCATCAGGCTTCCAAGCAGCTCTCAAGGAAACTCAGTTTTCACACTCTATGCTTAGTGCCCTTTGAGTGCATTCTCTAGGAATTAACGTGGTAGAGCATCCCACACAAACGAATGCTCCACATGTGGGTTTCACATGACACCAACTCCACATTCTCAGGCAACTTCAGCACCACAGCCGTTTTCAGATAGCCCTCAATGCAAAGGCTCTAGACACAAATATTGGTGTGAGACCTAATGCAATAAAGGAAACACAGCATGTTGGTGAAGGGCATATTGAAGAAGGATCAGCCGAGTGGTTCCTTCCGGAGAACAACTCCATTTGGCTCACTAACTTTACACACCATCAGGCTTCCAAGCAGCTCTCAAGGAAACTCAGTTTTCACACTCTATGCTTAGTGCCCTTTGAGTGCCTAGGACTGAAATGAAGCTTGGTGAGCATCCCACACAAACGAATGCTCCACATGCGTGTTTCACATGCCACCAACTCCACATTCACAGGCAACTTCAGCGCCACAGCCGTTTTCAGATAGCCGTCAATGCAAAGGCTCTAGACACAAATATTGGTGTGAGAGCTAATTCAATCAAGGAAACACAGCATGTTGGTGAAGGGCATATTGAAGAAGGATCAGCCGAGTGGTTCTTGTGGGAGAACAACTCCATTTGGCTCACTAAATTCACACACAATCAGGCTTCCAAGCAGCTCTCAAGGAAACTCAGTTTTCACACTCTATGCTTAGTGCCCTTTGAGTGCATTCTCTAGGAATTAACGTGGTAGAGCATCCCACACAAACGAATGCTCCACATGCGGGTTTCACATGCCACCAACTCCACATTCTCAGGCAACTTCAGCGCCACAGCCGTTTTCAGATAGCCCTCAATGCAAAGGCTCTAGACGCAAATATTGGTGTGAGAGCTAATTCAATCAAGGAAACACTGCATGTTGGTGAAGGGCATATTGAAGAAGGATCAGCCGAGTGGTTCTTGTGGGAGAACAACTCCATTTGGCTCACTAACTTCACACACCATCAGGCTTCCAAGCAGCTCTCAAGGAAACTCAGTTATCACACTCTATTCTTAGTGCCCTTTGAGTGCATTATCTAGCAATGAACCTGGTAGAGCATCCCACACAAACGAATGCTCCACATGCGGGTTTCACATGCCACCAACTCCACATTCACAGGCAACTTCAGCGCCACAGCCATTTTCAGATAGCCCTCAATGCAAAGGCTCTAGACGCAAATATTGGTGTGAGAGCTAATTCAATCAAGGAAACACTGCATGTTGGTGAAGGGCATATTGAAGAAGGATCAGCCGAGTGGTTCTTGTGGGAGAACAACTCCATTTGGCTCACTAACTTCACACACCATCAGGCTTCCAAGCAGCTCTCAAGGAAACTCAGTTTTCACACTCTATGCTTAGTGCCCTTTGAGTGCCTAGGACTGAAATGAAGCTTGGTGAGCATCCCACACAAACGAATGCTCCACATGCGGGTTTCACATGCCACCAACTCCACATTCACAGGCAACTTCAGCGCCACAGCCGTTTTCAGATAGCCCTCAATGCAAAGGCTCTAGACGCAAATATTGGTGTGAGAGCTAATTCAATCAAGGAAACACTGCATGTTGGTGAAGGGCATATTGAAGAAGGATCAGCCGAGTGGTTCTTGTGGGAGAACAACTCCATTTGGCTCGCTAAATTCACACACCATCAGGCTTCCAAGCAGCTCTCAAGGAAACTCAGTTTTCACACTCTATGCTTAGTGCCCTTTGAGTGCATTCTCTAGGAATTAACCTGGTAGAGCATCCCACACAAACGAATGCTCCACATGCGAGTTTCACATGCCACCAACTCCACATTCACAGGCAACTTCAGCGCCACAGCCGTTTTCAGATAGCCCTCAATGCAAAGGCTCTAGACGCAAATATTGGTGTGAGAGCTAATTCAATCAAAGAAACACTGCATGTTGGTGAAGGGCATATTGAAGAAGGATCAGCCGAGTGGTTCTTATGGGAGAACAACTCCATTTGGCTCGCTAACTTCACTCAAGATCAGGCTTCCAAGCAGCTCTCAAGGAAACTAAGTTTTCACACTCTATGCTTAGTGCCCTTTGAGTGCATTATCTAGCAATGAACCTGGTAGAGCATCCCACACAAACGAATGCTCCACATGCGGGTTTCACATGACACCAACTCCACATTCTCAGGCAACTTCAGCGCCACAGCCGTTTTCAGATAGCCCTCAATGCAAAGGCTCTAGACGCAAATATTGGTGTGAGAGCTAATTCAATCAAGGAAACATTCCATGTTGGTGAAGGGCATATTGAAGAAGGATCAGCCGAGTGGTTCTTGTGGGAGAACAACTCCATTTGGCTCGCTAACTTCACACACCATCAGGCTTCCAAGCAGCTCTCAAGGAAACTCAGTTTTCACACTCTATGCTTAGTGCCCTTTCAGTGCAATATCTAGGAATGAACCTGGTAGAGCATCCCACACAATCGAATGCTCCACATGCGGGTTTCACATGCCACCAACTCCACATTCTCAGGCAACTTCAGCGCCACAGCCATTTTCAGATAGCCCTCAATGCAAAGGCTCTAGACACAAATATTGGTGTGAGAGCTAATTCAATCAAGGAAACACTGCATGTTGGTGAAGGGCATATTGAAGAAGGATCAGCCGAGTGGTTCTTGTGGGAGAACAACTCCATTTGGCTCACTAACTTCACACACCATCAGGCTTCCAAGCAGCTCTCAAGGAAACTCATTTTTCACACTCTATGCTTAGTGCCCTTTGAGTGCCTAGGACCGAAATGAAGCTTGGTGAGCATCCCACACAAACGAATGCTCCACATGCGGGTTTCACATGCCACCAACTCCACATTCTCAGGCAACTTCAGCGCCACAGCCGTTTTCAGATAGCCCTCAATGCAAAGGCTCTAGACACAAATATTGGTGTGAGAGCTAATTCAATCAAGGAAACACTGCATGTTGGTGAAGGGCATATTGAAGAAGGATCAGCCGAGTGGTTCTTGTGGGAGAACAACTCCATTTGGCTCACTAACTTCACACACCATCAGGCTTCCAAGCAGCTCTCAAGGAAACTCAGTTTTCACACTCTATGCTTAGTGCCCTTTGAGTGCATTCTCTAGGAATTAACGTGGTAGAGCATCCCACACAAACGAATGCTCCACATGCGGGTTTCACATGACACCAACTCCACATTCTCAGGCAACTTCAGCACCACAGCCGTTTTCAGATAGCCCTCAATGCAAAGGCTCTAGACACAAATATTGGTGTGAGAGCTAATTCAATCAAGGAAACATTCCATGTTGGTGAAGGGCATATTGAAGAAGGATCAGCCGAGTGGTTCTTGTGGGAGAACAACTCCATTTGGCTCACTAACTTCACACACCATCAGGCTTGCAAGCAGCTCTCAAGGAAACTCAGTTTTCACACTCTATGCTTAGTGCCCTTTGAGTGCCTAGGACTGAAATGAAGCTTGGTGAGCATCCCACACAAACGAATGCTCCACATGCGGGTTTCACATGCCACCAACTCCACATTCACAGGCAACTTCAGCGCCACAGCTGTTTTCAGATAGCCCTCAATGCAAAGGCTCTAGACGCAAATATTGGTGTGAGAGCTAATTCAATCAAGGAAACACTGCATGTTGGTGAAGGGCATATTGAAGAAGGATCAGCCGAGTGGTTCTTGTGGGAGAACAACTCCATTTGGCTCGCTAAATTCACACACAATCAGGCTTCCAAGCAGCTCTCAAGGAAACTCAGTTTTCACACTCTATGCTTAGTGCCCTTTGAGTGCATTCTCTAGGAATTAACCTAGTAGAGCATCCCACACAAACGAATGCTCCACATGCGAGTTTCACATGCCACCAACTCCACATTCTCAGGCAACTTCAGCGCCACAGCCGTTTTCAGATAGCCCTCAATGCAAAGGCTCTAGACGCAAATATTGGTGTGAGAGCTAATTCAATCAAAGAAACACTGCATGTTGGTGAAGGGCATATTGAAGAAGGATCAGCCGAGTGGTTCTTATGGGAGAACAACTCCATTTGGCTCGCTAACTTCACTCAAGATCAGGCTTCCAAGCAGCTCTCAAGGAAACTAAGTTTTCACACTCTATGCTTAGTGCCCTTTGAGTGCATTATCTAGCAATGAACCTGGTAGAGCATCCCACACAAACGAATGCTCCACATGCGGGTTTCACATGACACCAACTCCACATTCTCAGGCAACTTCAGCGCCACAGCCGTTTTCAGATAGCCCTCAATGCAAAGGCTCTAGACGCAAATATTGGTGTGAGAGCTAATTCAATCAAGGAAACATTCCATGTTGGTGAAGGGCATATTGAAGAAGGATCAGCCGAGTGGTTCTTGTGGGAGAACAACTCCATTTGGCTCGCTAACTTCACACACCATCAGGCTTCCAAGCAGCTCTCAAGGAAACTCAGTTTTCACACTCTATGCTTAGTGCCCTTTCAGTGCAATATCTAGGAATGAACCTGGTAGAGCATCCCACACAATCGAATGCTCCACATGCGGGTTTCACATGCCACCAACTCCACATTCTCAGGCAACTTCAGCGCCACAGCCATTTTCAGATAGCCCTCAATGCAAAGGCTCTAGACGCAAACATATTTGTGAGAGCTAATTCAATCAAGGAAACATTTCATGTTGGTGAAGGGCATATTGAAGAAGGATCAGCCGAGTGGTTCTTGTGGGAGAACAACTCCATTTGGCTCACTAACTTCACACACCATCAGGCTTCCAAGCAGCTCTCAAGGAAACTCAGTTTTCACACTCTATGCTTAGTGCCCTTTGAGTGCCTAGGACCGAAATGAAGCTTGGTGAGCATCCCACACAAACGAATGCTCCACATGCGGGTTTCACATGCCACCAACTCCACATTCTCAGGCAACTTCAGCGCCACAGCCGTTTTCAGATAGCCCTCAATGCAAAGGCTCTAGACACAAATATTGGTGTGAGAGCTAATTCAATCAAGGAAACACTGCATGTTGGTGAAGGGCATATTGAAGAAGGATCAGCCGAGTGGTTCTTGTGGGAGAACAACTCCATTTGGCTCACTAACTTCACACACCATCAGGCTTCCAAGCAGCTCTCAAGGAAACTCAGTTTTCACACTCTATGCTTAGTGCCCTTTGAGTGCATTCTCTAGGAATTAACGTGGTAGAGCATCCCACACAAACGAATGCTCCACATGCGGGTTTCACATGCCACCAACTCCACATTCTCAGGCAACTTCAGCGCCACAGCCGTTTTCAGATAGCCCTCAATGCAAAGGCTCTAGACGCAAATATTGGTGTGAGAGCTAATTCAATCAAGGAAACACTGCATGTTGGTGAAGGGCATATTGAAGAAGGATCAGCCGAGTGGTTCTTGTGGGAGAACAACTCCATTTGGCTCACTAACTTCACACACCATCAGGCTTCCAAGCAGCTCTCAAGGAAACTCAGTTATCACACTCTATTCTTAGTGCCCTTTGAGTGCATTATCTAGCAATGAACCTGGTAGAGCATCCCACACAAACGAATGCTCCACATGCGGGTTTCACATGCCACCAACTCCACATTCACAGGCAACTTCAGCGCCACAGCCGTTTTCAGATAGCCCTCAATGCAAAGGCTCTAGACACAAATATTGGTGTGAGAGCTAATTCAATCAAGGAAACACTGCATGTTGGTGAAGGGCATATTGAAGAAGGATCAGCCGAGTGGTTCTTGTGGGAGAACAACTCCATTTGGCTCACTAACTTCACACACCATCAGGTTTCCAAGCAGCTCTCAAGGAAACTCAGTTTTCACACTCTATGCTTAGTGCCCTTTGAGTGCATTCTCTAGGAATTAACGTGGTAGAGCATCCCACACAAACGAATGCTCCACATGCGGGTTTCACATGACACCAACTCCACATTCTCAGGCAACTTCAGCGCCACAGCCGTTTTCAGATAGCCCTCAATGCAAAGGCTCTAGACGCAAATATTGGTGTGAGAGCTAATTCAATCAAAGAAACACTGCATGTTGGTGAAGGGCATATTGAAGAAGGATCAGCCGAGTGGTTCTTATGGGAGAACAACTCCATTTGGCTCGCTAACTTCACTCAAGATCAGGCTTCCAAGCAGCTCTCAAGGAAACTAAGTTTTCACACTCTATGCTTAGTGCCCTTTGAGTGCATTATCTAGCAATGAACCTGGTAGAGCATCCCACACAAACGAATGCTCCACATGCGGGTTTCACATGACACCAACTCCACATTCTCAGGCAACTTCAGCGCCACAGCCGTTTTCAGATAGCCCTCAATGCAAAGGCTCTAGACGCAAATATTGGTGTGAGAGCTAATTCAATCAAGGAAACATTCCATGTTGGTGAAGGGCATATTGAAGAAGGATCAGCCGAGTGGTTCTTGTGGGAGAACAACTCCATTTGGCTCGCTAACTTCACACACCATCAGGCTTCCAAGCAGCTCTCAAGGAAACTCAGTTTTCACACTCTATGCTTAGTGCCCTTTCAGTGCAATATCTAGGAATGAACCTGGTAGAGCATCCCACACAATCGAATGCTCCACATGCGGGTTTCACATGCCACCAACTCCACATTCTCAGGCAACTTCAGCGCCACAGCCATTTTCAGATAGCCCTCAATGCAAAGGCTCTAGACGCAAACATATTTGTGAGAGCTAATTCAATCAAGGAAACATTTCATGTTGGTGAAGGGCATATTGAAGAAGGATCAGCCGAGTGGTTCTTGTGGGAGAACAACTCCATTTGGCTCACTAACTTCACACACCATCAGGCTTCCAAGCAGCTCTCAAGGAAACTCAGTTTTCACACTCTATGCTTAGTGCCCTTTGAGTGCCTAGGACCGAAATGAAGCTTGGTGAGCATCCCACACAAACGAATGCTCCACATGCGGGTTTCACATGCCACCAACTCCACATTCTCAGGCAACTTCAGCGCCACAGCCGTTTTCAGATAGCCCTCAATGCAAAGGCTCTAGACACAAATATTGGTGTGAGAGCTAATTCAATCAAGGAAACACTGCATGTTGGTGAAGGGCATATTGAAGAAGGATCAGCCGAGTGGTTCTTGTGGGAGAACAACTCCATTTGGCTCACTAACTTCACACACCATCAGGCTTCCAAGCAGCTCTCAAGGAAACTCAGTTTTCACACTCTATGCTTAGTGCCCTTTGAGTGCATTCTCTAGGAATTAACGTGGTAGAGCATCCCACACAAACGAATGCTCCACATGCGGGTTTCACATGCCACCAACTCCACATTCTCAGGCAACTTCAGCGCCACAGCCGTTTTCAGATAGCCCTCAATGCAAAGGCTCTAGACGCAAATATTGGTGTGAGAGCTAATTCAATCAAGGAAACACTGCATGTTGGTGAAGGGCATATTGAAGAAGGATCAGCCGAGTGGTTCTTGTGGGAGAACAACTCCATTTGGCTCACTAACTTCACACACCATCAGGCTTCCAAGCAGCTCTCAAGGAAACTCAGTTATCACACTCTATTCTTAGTGCCCTTTGAGTGCATTATCTAGCAATGAACCTGGTAGAGCATCCCACACAAACGAATGCTCCACATGCGGGTTTCACATGCCACCAACTCCACATTCACAGGCAACTTCAGCGCCACAGCCGTTTTCAGATAGCCGTCAATGCAAAGGCTCTAGACACAAATATTGGTGTGAGAGCTAATTCAATCAAGGAAACACTGCATGTTGGTGAAGGGCATATTGAAGAAGGATCAGCCGAGTGGTTCTTGTGGGAGAACAACTCCATTTGGCTCACTAACTTCACACACCATCAGGCTTGCAAGCAGCTCTCAAGGAAACTCAGTTTTCACACTCTATGCTTAGTGCCCTTTGAGTGCATTCTCTAGGAATTAACGTGGTAGAGCATCCCACACAAACGAATGCTCCACATGCGGGTTTCACATGCCACCAACTCCACATTCTCAGGCAACTTCAGTGCCACAGCCGTTTTCAGATAGCCCTCAATGCAAAGGCTCTAGACGCAAATATTGGTGTGAGAGCTAATTCAATCAAGGAAACACTGCATGTTGGTGAAGGGCATATTGAAGAAGGATCAGCCGAGTGGTTCTTGTGGGAGAACAACTCCATTTGGCTCACTAACTTCACACACCATCAGGCTTCCAAGCAGCTCTCAAGGAAACTCAGTTATCACACTCTATTCTTAGTGCCCTTTGAGTGCATTATCTAGCAATGAACCTGGTAGAGCATCCCACACAAACGAATGCTCCACATGCGGGTTTCACATGCCACCAACTCCACATTCACAGGCAACTTCAGCGCCACAGCCATTTTCAGATAGCCCTCAATGCAAAGGCTCTAGACGCAAATATTGGTGTGAGAGCTAATTCAATCAAGGAAACACTGCATGTTGGTGAAGGGCATATTGAAGAAGGATCAGCCGAGTGGTTCTTGTGGGAGAACAACTCCATTTGGCTCACTAACTTCACACACCATCAGGCTTGCAAGCAGCTCTCAAGGAAACTCAGTTTTCACACTCTATGCTTAGTGCCCTTTGAGTGCCTAGGACTGAAATGAAGCTTGGTGAGCATCCCACACAAACGAATGCTCCACATGCGGGTTTCACATGCCACCAACTCCACATTCACAGGCAACTTCAGCGCCACAGCCGTTTTCAGATAGCCCTCAATGCAAAGGCTCTAGACGCAAATATTGGTGTGAGAGCTAATTCAATCAAGGAAACACTGCATGTTGGTGAAGGGCATATTGAAGAAGGATCAGCCGAGTGGTTCTTGTGGGAGAACAACTCCATTTGGCTCGCTAAATTCACACACCATCAGGCTTCCAAGCAGCTCTCAAGGAAACTCAGTTTTCACACTCTATGCTTAGTGCCCTTTGAGTGCATTCTCTAGGAATTAACCTGGTAGAGCATCCCACACAAACGAATGCTCCACATGCGAGTTTCACATGCCACCAACTCCACATTCACAGGCAACTTCAGCGCCACAGCCGTTTTCAGATAGCCCTCAATGCAAAGGCTCTAGACGCAAATATTGGTGTGAGAGCTAATTCAATCAAAGAAACACTGCATGTTGGTGAAGGGCATATTGAAGAAGGATCAGCCGAGTGGTTCTTATGGGAGAACAACTCCATTTGGCTCGCTAACTTCACTCAAGATCAGGCTTCCAAGCAGCTCTCAAGGAAACTAAGTTTTCACACTCTATGCTTAGTGCCCTTTGAGTGCATTATCTAGCAATGAACCTGGTAGAGCATCCCACACAAACGAATGCTCCACATGCGGGTTTCACATGACACCAACTCCACATTCTCAGGCAACTTCAGCGCCACAGCCGTTTTCAGATAGCCCTCAATGCAAAGGCTCTAGACGCAAATATTGGTGTGAGAGCTAATTCAATCAAGGAAACATTCCATGTTGGTGAAGGGCATATTGAAGAAGGATCAGCCGAGTGGTTCTTGTGGGAGAACAACTCCATTTGGCTCGCTAACTTCACACACCATCAGGCTTCCAAGCAGCTCTCAAGGAAACTCAGTTTTCACACTCTATGCTTAGTGCCCTTTCAGTGCAATATCTAGGAATGAACCTGGTAGAGCATCCCACACAATCGAATGCTCCACATGCGGGTTTCACATGCCACCAACTCCACATTCTCAGGCAACTTCAGTGCCACAGCCATTTTCAGATAGCCCTCAATGCAAAGGCTCTAGACGCAAACATATTTGTGAGAGCTAATTCAATCAAGGAAACATTTCATGTTGGTGAAGGGCATATTGAAGAAGGATCAGCCGAGTGGTTCTTGTGGGAGAACAACTCCATTTGGCTCACTAACTTCACACACCATCAGGCTTCCAAGCAGCTCTCAAGGAAACTCAGTTTTCACACTCTATGCTTAGTGCCCTTTGAGTGCCTAGGACCGAAATGAAGCTTGGTGAGCATCCCACACAAACGAATGCTCCACATGCGGGTTTCACATGCCACCAACTCCACATTCTCAGGCAACTTCAGCGCCACAGCCGTTTTCAGATAGCCCTCAATGCAAAGGCTCTAGACACAAATATTGGTGTGAGAGCTAATTCAATCAAGGAAACACTGCATGTTGGTGAAGGGCATATTGAAGAAGGATCAGCCGAGTGGTTCTTGTGGGAGAACAACTCCATTTGGCTCACTAACTTCACACACCATCAGGCTTCCAAGCAGCTCTCAAGGAAACTCAGTTTTCACACTCTATGCTTAGTGCCCTTTGAGTGCATTCTCTAGGAATTAACGTGGTAGAGCATCCCACACAAACGAATGCTCCACATGCGGGTTTCACATGACACCAACTCCACATTCTCAGGCAACTTCAGCACCACAGCCGTTTTCAGATAGCCCTCAATGCAAAGGCTCTAGACACAAATATTGGTGTGAGAGCTAATTCAATCAAGGAAACATTCCATGTTGGTGAAGGGCATATTGAAGAAGGATCAGCCGAGTGGTTCTTTCCGGAGAACAACTCCATTTGGCTCACTAACTTTACACACCATCAGGCTTCCAAGCAGCTCTCAAGGAAACTCAGTTTTCACACTCTATGCTTAGTGCCCTTTGAGTGCCTAGGACTGAAATGAAGCTTGGTGAGCATCCCACACAAACGAATGCTCCACATGCGGGTTTCACATGCCACCAACTCCACATTCACAGGCAACTTCAGCGCCACAGCCGTTTTCAGATAGCCGTCAATGCAAAGGCTCTAGACACAAATATTGGTGTGAGAGCTAATTCAATCAAGGAAACACTGCATGTTGGTGAAGGGCATATTGAAGAAGGATCAGCCGAGTGGTTCTTGTGGGAGAACAACTCCATTTGGCTCACTAAATTCACACACCATCAGGCTTCCAAGCAGCTCTCAAGGAAACTCAGTTTTCACACTCTATGCTTAGTGCCCTTTGAGTGCATTCTCTAGGAATTAACGTGGTAGAGCATCCCACACAAACGAATGCTCCACATGCGGGTTTCACATGCCACCAACTCCACATTCTCAGGCAACTTCAGCGCCACAGCCGTTTTCAGATAGCCCTCAATGCAAAGGCTCTAGACGCAAATATTGGTGTGAGAGCTAATTCAATCAAGGAAACACTGCATGTTGGTGAAGGGCATATTGAAGAAGGATCAGCCGAGTGGTTCTTGTGGGAGAACAACTCCATTTGGCTCACTAACTTCACACACCATCAGGCTTCCAAGCAGCTCTCAAGGAAACTCAGTTATCACACTCTATTCTTAGTGCCCTTTGAGTGCATTATCTAGCAATGAACCTGGTAGAGCATCCCACACAAACGAATGCTCCACATGCGGGTTTCACATGCCACCAACTCCACATTCACAGGCAACTTCAGCGCCACAGCCATTTTCAGATAGCCCTCAATGCAAAGGCTCTAGACGCAAATATTGGTGTGAGAGCTAATTCAATCAAGGAAACACTGCATGTTGGTGAAGGGCATATTGAAGAAGGATCAGCCGAGTGGTTCTTGTGGGAGAACAACTCCATTTGGCTCACTAACTTCACACACCATCAGGCTTCCAAGCAGCTCTCAAGGAAACTCAGTTTTCACACTCTATGCTTAGTGCCCTTTGAGTGCCTAGGACTGAATTGAAGCTTGGTGAGCATCCCACACAAACGAATGCTCCACATGCGGGTTTCACATGCCACCAACTCCACATTCACAGGCAACTTCAGCGCCACAGCCGTTTTCAGATAGCCCTCAATGCAAAGGCTCTAGACGCAAATATTGGTGTGAGAGCTAATTCAATCAAGGAAACACTGCATGTTGGTGAAGGGCATATTGAAGAAGGATCAGCCGAGTGGTTCTTGTGGGAGAACAACTCCATTTGGCTCGCTAAATTCACACACCATCAGGCTTCCAAGCAGCTCTCAAGGAAACTCAGTTTTCACACTCTATGCTTAGTGCCCTTTGAGTGCATTATCTAGCAATGAACCTGGTAGAGCATCCCACACAAACGAATGCTCCACATGCGGGTTTCACATGACACCAACTCCACATTCTCAGGCAACTTCAGCGCCACAGCCGTTTTCAGATAGCCCTCAATGCAAAGGCTCTAGACGCAAATATTGGTGTGAGAGCTAATTCAATCAAGGAAACATTCCATGTTGGTGAAGGGCATATTGAAGAAGGATCAGCCGAGTGGTTCTTGTGGGAGAACAACTCCATTTGGCTCACTAACGTCACACACCATCAGGCTTCCAAGCAGCTCTCAAGGAAACTCAGTTTTCACACTCTATGCTTAGTGCCCTTTCAGTGCAATATCTAGGAATGAACCTGGTAGAGCATCCCACACAATCGAATGCTCCACATGCGGGTTTCACATGCCACCAACTCCACATTCTCAGGCAACTTCAGCGCCACAGCCATTTTCAGATAGCCCTCAATGCAAAGGCTCTAGACGCAAACATATTTGTGAGAGCTAATTCAATCAAGGAAACATTTCATGTTGGTGAAGGGCATACTGAAGAAGGATCAGCCGAGTGGTTCTTGTGGGAGAACAACTCCATTTGGCTCACTAACTTCACACACCATCAGGCTTCCAAGCAGCTCTCAAGGAAACTCAGTTTTCACACTCTATGCTTAGTGCCCTTTGAGTGCCTAGGACCGAAATGAAGCTTGGTGAGCATCCCACACAAACGAATGCTCCACATGCGGGTTTCACATGCCACCAACTCCACATTCTCAGGCAACTTCAGCGCCACAGCCGTTTTCAGATAGCCCTCAATGCAAAGGCTCTAGACACAAATATTGGTGTGAGAGCTAATTCAATCAAGGAAACACTGCATGTTGGTGAAGGGCATATTGAAGAAGGATCAGCCGAGTGGTTCTTGTGGGAGAACAACTCCATTTGGCTCACTAACTTCACACACCATCAGGCTTCCAAGCAGCTCTCAAGGAAACTCAGTTTTCACACTCTATGCTTAGTGCCCTTTGAGTGCCTAGGACTGAAATGAAGCTTGGTGAGCATCCCACACAAACGAATGCTCCACATGCGTGTTTCACATGCCACCAACTCCACATTCACAGGCAACTTTAGCGCCACAGCCGTTTTCAGATAGCCGTCAATGCAAAGGCTCTAGACACAAATATTGGTGTGAGAGCTAATTCAATCAAGGAAACACTGCATGTTGGTGAAGGGCATATTGAAGAAGGATCAGCCGAGTGGTTCTTGTGGGAGAACAACTCCATTTGGCTCACTAACTTCACACACCATCAGGCTTCCAAGCAGCTCTCAAGGAAACTCAGTTTTCACACTCTATGCTTAGTGCCCTTTGAGTGCATTCTCTAGGAATGAACGTGGTAGAGCATCCCACACAAACGAATGCTCCACATGCTGGTTTCACATGCCACCAACTCCACATTCTCAGGCAACTTCAGCGCCACAGCCGTTTTCAGATAGCCCTCAATGCAAAGGCTCTAGACGCAAATATTGGTGTGAGAGCTAATTCAATCAAGGAAACACTGCATGTTGGTGAAGGGCATATTGAAGAAGGATCAGCCGAGTGGTTCTTGTGGGAGAACAACTCCATTTGGCTCACTAACTTCACACACCATCAGGCTTCCAAGCAGCTCTCAAGGAAACTCAGTTATCACACTCTATTCTTAGTGCCCTTTGAGTGCATTATCTAGCAATGAACCTGGTAGAGCATCCCACACAAACGAATGCTCCACATGCGGGTTTCACATGCCACCAACTCCACATTCACAGGCAACTTCAGCGCCACAGCCATTTTCAGATAGCCCTCAATGCAAAGGCTCTAGACGCAAATGTTGGAGTGAGAGCTAATTCAATCAAGGAAACACTGCATGTTGGTGAAGGGCATATTGAAGAAGGATCAGCCGAGTGGTTCTTGTGGGAGAACAACTCCATTTGGCTCACTAACGTCACACACCATCAGGCTTCCAAGCAGCTCTCAAGGAAACTCAGTTTTCACACTCTATGCTTAGTGCCCTTTCAGTGCAATATCTAGGAATGAACCTGGTAGAGCATCCCACACAATCGAATGCTACATATGCGGGTTTCACATGCCACCAACTCCACATTCACAGGCAACTTCAGCGCCACAGCCGTTTTCAGATAGCCCTCAATGCAAAGGCTCTAGACACAAATGTTGGTGTGAGAGCTAATTCAATCAAGGAAACACTGCATGTTGGTGAAGGGCATATTGAAGAAGGATCAGCCGAGTGGTTCTTGTGGGAGAACAACTCCATTTGGCTCGCTAAATTCACACACCATCAGGCTTCCAAGCAGCTCTCAAGGAAACTCAGTTTTCACACTCTATGCTTAGTGCCCTTTGAGTGCATTATCTAGCAATGAACCTGGTAGAGCATCCCACACAAACGAATACTCCACATGCGGGTTTCACATGACACCAACTCCACATTCTCAGGCAACTTCAGCGCCACAGCCGTTTTCAGATAGCCCTCAATGCAAAGGCTCTAGACGCAAATATTGGTGTGAGAACTAATTCAATCAAGGAAACATTCCATGTTGGTGAAGGGCATATTGAAGAAGGATCAGCCGAGTGGTTCTTGTGGGAGAACAACTCCATTTGACTCACTAACTTTACACACCATCAGGCTGCCAAGCAACTCTCAAGGAAACTCAGTTTTCACACTCTATGCTTAGTGCCCTTTCAGTGCAATATCTAGGAATGAACCTGGTAGAGCATCCCACACAAACGAATGCTCCACATGCGGGTTTCACATGCCACCAACTCCACATTCTCAGGCAACTTCAGCGCCACAGCCATTTTCAGATAGCCCTCAATGCAAAGGCTCTAGACGCAAACATATTTGTGAGAGCTAATTCAATCAAGGAAACATTTCATGTTGGTGAAGGGCATATTGAAGAAGGATCAGCCGAGTGGTTCTTGTGGGAGAACAACTCCATTTGGCTCACTAACTTCACACACCATCAGGCTTCCAAGCAGCTCTCAAGGAAACTCAGTTTTCACACTCTATGCTTAGTGCCCTTTGAGTGCCTAGGACCGAAATGAAGCTTGGTGAGCATCCCACACAAACGAATGCTCCACATGCGGGTTTCACATGCCACCAACTCCACATTCTCAGGCAACTTCAGCGCCACAGCCGTTTTCAGATAGCCCTCAATGCAAAGGCTCTAGACACAAATATTGGTGTGAGAGCTAATTCAATCAAGGAAACACTGCATGTTGGTGAAGGGCATATTGAAGAAGGATCAGCCGAGTGGTTCTTGTGGGAGAACAACTCCATTTGGCTCACTAACTTCACACACCATCAGGCTTCCAAGCAGCTCTCAAGGAAACTCAGTTTTCACACTCTATGCTTAGTGCCCTTTGAGTGCATTCTCTAGGAATTAACGTGGTAGAGCATCCCACACAAACGAATGCTCCACATGCGGGTTTCACATGACACCAACTCCACATTCTCAGGCAACTTCAGCACCACAGCCGTTTTCAGATAGCCCTCAATGCAAAGGCTCTAGACACAAATATTGGTGTGAGAGCTAATTCAATCAAGGAAACATTCCATGTTGGTGAAGGGCATTTTGAAGAAGGATCAGCCGAGTGGTTCTTTCCGGAGAACAACTCCATTTGGCTCACTAACTTTACACACCATCAGGCTTCCAAGCAGCTCTCAAGGAAACTCAGTTTTCACACTCTATGCTTAGTGCCCTTTGAGTACCTAGGACTGAAATGAAGCTTGGTGAGCATCCCACACAAACGAATGCTCCACATGCGGGTTTCACATGCCACCAACTCCACATTCACAGGCAACTTCAGCGCCACAGCCGTTTTCAGATAGCCGTCAATGCAAAGGCTCTAGACACAAATATTGGTGTGAGAGCTAATTCAATCAAGGAAACACTGCATGTTGGTGAACGGCATATTGAAGAAGGATCAGCCGAGTGGTTCTTGTGGGAGAACAACTCCATTTGGCTCACTAAATTCACACACCATCAGGCTTCCAAGCAGCTCTCAAGGAAACTCAGTTTTCACACTCTATGCTTAGTGCCCTTTGAGTGCATTCTCTAGGAATTAACGTGGTAGAGCATCCCACACAAACGAATGCTCCACATGCGGGTTTCACATGCCACCAACTCCACATTCTCAGGCAACTTCAGCGCCACAGCCGTTTTCAGATAGCCCTCAATGCAAAGGCTCTAGACGCAAATATTGGTGTGAGAGCTAATTCAATCAAGGAAACACTGCATGTTGGTGAACGGCATATTGAAGAAGGATCAGCCGAGTGGTTCTTGTGGGAGAACAACTCCATTTGGCTCACTAACTTCACACACCATCAGGCTTCCAAGCAGCTCTCAAGGAAACTCAGTTTTCACACTCTATTCTTAGTGCCCTTTCAGTGCATTATCTAGCAATGAACCTGGTAGAGCATCCCACACAAACGAATGCTCCACATGCGGGTTTCACATGCCACCAACTCCACATTCACAGGCAACTTCAGCGCCACAGCCGTTTTCAGATAGCCTTCAATGCAAAGGCTCTAGACGCAAATATTGGTGTGAGAGCTAATTCAATCAAGGAAACACTGCATGTTGGTGAAGGGCATATTGAAGAAGGATCAGCCGAGAGGTTCTTGTGGGAGAACAACTCCATTTGGCTCACTAACTTCACACACCATCAGGCTTCCAAGCAGCTCTCAAGGAAACTCAGTTTTCACACTCTATGCTTAGTGCCCTTTGAGTGCCTAGGACTGAAATGAAGCTTGGTGAGCATCCCACACAAACGAATGCTCCACATGCGGGTTTCACATGCCACCAACTCCACATTCACAGGCAACTTCAGCGCCACAGCCGTTTTCAGATAGCCCTCAATGCAAAGGCTCTAGACGCAAATATTGGTGTGAGAGCTAATTCAATCAAGGAAACACTGCATGTTGGTGAAGGGCATATTGAAGAAGGATCAGCCGAGTGGTTCTTGTGGGAGAACAACTCCATTTGGCTCGCTAAATTCACACACCATCAGGCTTCCAAGCAGCTCTCAAGGAAACTCAGTTTTCACACTCTATGCTTAGTGCCCTTTGAGTGCATTCTCTAGGAATTAACCTGGTAGAGCATCCCACACAAACGAATGCTCCACATGCGAGTTTCACATGCCACCAACTCCACATTCACAGGCAACTTCAGCGCCACAGCCGTTTTCAGATAGCCCTCAATGCAAAGGCTCTAGACGCAAATATTGGAGTGAGAGCTAATTCAATCAAGGAAACACTGCATGTTGGTGAAGGGCATATTGAAGAAGGATCAGCCGAGTGGTTCTTGTGGGAGAACAGCTCCATTTGGCTCACTAACTTCACACACCATCAGGCTTCCAAGCAGCTCTCAAGGAAACTCAGTTTTCACACTCTATGCTTAGTGCCCTTTGAGTGCCTAGGACTGAAATGAAGCTTAGTGAGCATCCCACACAAACGAATGCTCCACATGCGGGTTTCACATGCCACCAACTCCACATTCACAGGCAACTTCAGCGCCACAGCCGTTTTCAGATAGCCCTCAATGCAAAGGCTCTAGACACAAATATTGGTGTGAGAGCTAATTCAATCAAGGAAACACTGCATGTTGGTGAAGGGCATATTGAAGAAGGATCAGCCGAGTGGTTCTTGTGGGAGAACAACTCCATTTGGCTCGCTAACTTCACACACCATCAGGCTTCCAAGCAGCTCTCAAGGAAACTCAGTTTTCACACTCTATGCTTAGTGCCCTTTGAGTGCATTATCTAGCAATGATCCTGGTAGAGCATCCCACACAAACGAATGCTCCACATGCGGGTTTCACATGACACCAACTCCACATTCTCAGGCAACTTCAGCGCCACATCCGTTTTCAGATAGCCCTCAATGCAAAGGCTCTAGACGCAAATATTGGTGTGAGAGCTGATTCAATCAAGGAAACATTCCATGTTGGTGAAGGGCATATTGAAGAAGGATCAGCCGAGTGGTTCTTGTGGGAGAACAACTCCATTTGGCTCACTAACGTCACACACCATCAGGCTTCCAAGCAGCTCTCAAGGAAACTCAGTTTTCACACTCTATGCTTAGTGCCCTTTGAGTGCCTAGGACCGAAATGAAGCTTGGTGAGCATCCCACACAAACGAATGCTCCACATGCGGGTTTCACATGCCACCAACTCCACATTCTCAGGCAACTTCAGCGCCACAGCCGTTTTCAGATAGCCCTCAATGCAAAGGCTCTAGACACAAATATTGGTGTGAGAGCTAATTCAATAAGGAAACACTGCATGTTGGTGAAGGGCATATTGAAGAAGGATCAGCCGAGTGGTTCTTGTGGGAGAACAACTCCATTTGGCTCACTAACTTCACACACCATCAGGCTTCAAAGCAGCTCTCAAGGAAACTCAGTTTTCACACTCTATGCTTAGTGCCCTTTGAGTGCCTAGGACTGAAATGAAGCTTGGTGAGCATCCCACACAAACGAATGCTCCACATGCGGGTTTCACATGCCACCCACTCCACATTCACAGGCAACTTCAGCGCCACAGCCGTTTTCAGATAGCCCTCAATGCAAAGGCTCTAGACGCAAATATTGGTGTGAGAGCTAATTCAATCAAGGAAACACTGCATGTTGGTGAAGGGCATATTGAAGAAGAATCAGCCGAGTGGTTCTTGTGGGAGAACAACTCCATTTGGCTCACTAACTTCACACACCATCAGGCTTCCAAGCAGCTCTCAAGGAAACTCAGTTTTCACACTCTATGCTTAGTGCCCTTTCAGTGCAATATCTAGGAATGAACCTGGTAGAGCATCCCACACAATCGAATGCTCCACATGCGGGTTTCACATGCCACCAACTCCACATTCACAGGCAACTTCAGCGCCACAGCCATTTTCAGATAGCCCTCAATGCAAAGGCTCTAGACGCAAATATTGGTGTGAGAGCTAATTCAATCAAGGAAACACTGCATGTTGGTGAAGGGCATATTGAAGAAGGATCAGCCGAGTGGTTCTTGTGGGAGAACAACTCCATTTGGCTCGCTAACTTCACTCACCATCAGGCTTCCAAGCAGCTCTCAAGGAAACTAAGTTTTCACACTCTATGCTTAGTGCCCTTTGAGTGCATTATCTAGCAATGAACCTGGTAGAGCATCCCACACAAACGAATGCTCCACATGCGGGTTTCACATGCCAGCAACTCCACATTCTCAGGCAACTTCAGCGCCACAGCCGTTTTCAGATAGCCCTCAATGCAAAGGCTCTAGACGCAAATATTGGTGTGAGAGCTAATTCAATCAAGGAAACATTCCATGTTGGTGAAGGGCATATTGAAGAAGGATCAGCCGAGTGGTTCTTGTGGGAGAACAACTCCATTTGGCTCACTAACTTTACACACCATCAGGCTTCCAAGCAGCTCTCAAGGAAACTCAGTTTTCACACTCTATGCTTAGTGCCCTTTCAGTGCAATATCTAGGAATGAACGTGGTAGAGCATCCCACACAATCGAGTGCTCCACATGCGGGTTTCACATGCCACCAACTCCACATTCTCAGGCAACTTCAGCGCCACAGCCATTTTCAGATAGCCCTCAATGCAAAGGCTCTAGACACAAATATTGGTGTGAGAGCTAATTCAATCAAGGAAACACAGCATGTTGGTGAAGGGCATATTGAAGAAGGATCAGCCGAGTGGTTCTTGTGGGAGAACAACTCCATTTGGCTCACTAACTTCACACACCATCAGGCTTCCAAGCAGCTCTCAAGGAAACTCAGTTTTCACACTCTATGCTTAGTGCCCTTTGAGTGCATTATCTAGCAATGAACCTGGTAGAGCATCCCACACAAACGAATGCTCCACATGCGGGTTTCACATGCCACCACTCCACATTGACAGGCAACTTCAGCGCCACAGCCGTTTTCAGATAGCCCTCAATGCAAAGGCTCTAGACGCAAACATATTTGTGAGAGCTAATTCAATCAAGGAAACATTTCATGTTGGTGAAGGGCATATTGAAGAAGGATCAGCCGAGTGGTTCTTGTGGGAGAACAACTCCATTTGGCTCACTAACTTCACACACCATCAGGCTTGCAAGCAGCTCTCAAGGAAACTCAGTTTTCACACTCTATGCTTAGTGTTCTTTGAGTGCCTAGGACCGAAATGAAGCTTGGTGAGCATCCCACACAAACGAATGCTCCACATGCGGGTTTCACATGCCACCAACTCCACATTCTCAGGCAACTTCAGCGCCACAGCCGTTTTCAGATAGCCCTCAATGCAAAGGCTCTAGACACAAATATTGGTGTGAGAGCTAATTCAATCAAGGAAACACTGCATGTTGGTGAAGGGCATATTGAAGAAGGATCAGCCGAGTGGTTCTTGTGGGAGAACAACTCCATTTGGCTCACTAACTTCACACACCATCAGGCTTCCAAGCAGCTCTCAAGGAAACTCAGTTTTCACACTCTATGCTTAGTGCCCTTTGAGTGCATTATCTAGGAATTAACGTGGTAGAGCATCCCACACAAACGAATGCTCCACATGCGGGTTTCACATGACACCAACTCCACATTCTCAGGCAACTTCAGCACCACAGCCGTTTTCAGATAGCCCTCAATGCAAAGGCTCTAGACACAAATATTGGTGTGAGAGCTAATTCAATCAAGGAAACACAGCATGTTGGTGAAGGGCATATTGAAGAAGGATCAGCCGAGTGGTTCTTGTGGGAGAACAACTCCATTTGGCTCACTAACTTCACACACCATCAGGCTTCCAAGCAGCTCTGAAGGAAACTCAGTTTTCACACTCTATGCTTAGTGCCCTTTGAGTGCATTATCTAGCAATGAACCTGGTAGAGCATCCCACACAAACGAATGCTACATATGCGGGTTTCACATGCCACCAACTCCACATTCACAGGCAACTTCAGCGCCACAGCCGTTTTCAGATAGCCCTCAATGCAAAGGCTCTAGACGCAAATATTGGTGTGAGAGCTAATTCAATCAAGGAAACATTCCATGTTGGTAAAGGGCATATTGAAGAAGGATCAGCCGAGTGGTTCCTGTGGGAGAACAACTCCATTTGGCTCACTAACTTTACACACCATCAGGCTTCCAAGCAGCTCTCAAGGAAACTCAGTTTTCACACTCTATGCTTAGTGCCCTTTGAGTGCCTAGGACTGAAATGAAGCTTGGTGAGCATCCCACACAAACGAATGCTCCACATGCGGGTTTCACATGCCAACAACTCCACATTCACAGGCAACTTCAGCGCCACAGCCGTTTTCAGATAGCCCTCAATGCAAAGGCTCTAGACGCAAACATTGTTGTGAGAGCTAATTCAATCAAGGAAACACTGCATGTTGGTGAAGGGCATATTGAAGAAGGATCAGCCGAGTGGTTCTTGTGGGAGAACAACTCCATTTGGCTCACTAACTTCACACACCATAAGGCTTCCAAGCAGCTCTCAAGGAAACTCAGTTTTCACACTCTATGCTTAGTGCCCTTTGAGTGCAATATCTAGGAATGAACGTGGTAGAGCATCCCACACAAACGAATGCTCCACATGCGGGTTTCACATGCCACCAACTCCACATTCTCAGGCAACTTCAGCGCCACAGCCGTTTTCAGATAGCCCTCAATGCAAAGGCTCTAGACGCAAATATTGGTGTGAGAGCTAATTCAATCAGGAAACACAGCATGTTGGTGAAGGGCATATTGAAGAAGGATCAGCTGAGTGGTTCTTGTGGGAGAACAACTCCATTTGGCTCACTAACTTCACACACCATCAGGCTTCCAAGCAGCTCTCAAGGAAACTCAGTTTTCACACTCTATGCTTAGTGCCCTTTGAGTGCATTATCTCAGAAAGAACCTGGTAGAGCATCCCACACAAACGAATGCTCCACATGCGGGTTTCACATGCCACCAACTCCACATTCACAGGCAACTTCAGCGCCACAGCCATTTTCAGTTAGCCCTCAATGCAAAGGATCTAGACACAAATATTGGTGTGAGAGCTAATTCAATCAAGGAAACACAGCATGTTGGTGAAGGGCATATTGAAGAAGGATCAGCCGAGTGGTTCTTGTGGGAGAACAACTCCATTTGGCTCACTAACTTCACACACCATCAGGCTTCCAAGCAGCTCTCAAGGAAACTCAGTTTTCACACTCTATGCTTAGTGTCCTTGGAGTACCTAGGACTGAAATGAAGCTTGGTGAGCATCCCACAAAAACGAATGCTCCACATGCGGGTTTCACATGCCACCAACTCCACATTCTCAGGCAACTTCAGCGCCACAGCCGTTTTCAGATAGCCCTCAATGCAAAGGCTCTAGACGCAAATATTGGTGTGAGAGCTAATTCAATCAAGGAAACATTCCATGTTGGTGAAGGGCATATTGAAGAAGGATCAGCCGAGTGGTTCTTGTGGGAGAACAACTCCATTTGGCTCACTAACTTCACACACCATCAGGCTTCCAAGCAGCTCTCAAGGAAACTCAGTTTTCACACTCTATGCTTAGTGCCCTTTGAGTGCAATATCTAGGAATGAACGTGGTAGAGCATCCCACACAAACGAATGCTCCACATGCGGGTTTCACATGCCACCAACTCCACATTCTCAGGCAACTTCAGCGCCACAGCCGTTTTCAGATAGCCCTCAATGCAAAGGCTCTAGACACAAATATTGGTGTGAGAGCTAATTCAATCAGGAAACACAGCATGTTGGTGAAGGGCATATTGAAGAAGCATCAGCCAAGTGGTTCTTGTGGGAGAACAACTCCATTTGGCTCACTAACTTCACACACCATCAGGCTTCCAAGCAGCTCTCAAGGAAACTCAGTTATCACACTCTATTCTTAGTGCCCTTTGAGTGCATTATCTAGCAATGAACCTGGTAGAGCATCCCACACAAACGAATGCTCCACATGCGGGTTTCACATGCCACCAACTCCACATTCACAGGCAACTTCAGCGCCACAGCCGTTTTCAGATAGCCCTCAATGCAAAGGCTCTAGACGCAAATATTGGTGTGAGAGCTAATTCAATCAATGAAACACTGCATGTTTGTGAAGGGCATATTGAAGAAGGATCAGCCAAGTGGTTCTTGTGGGAGAACAACTCCATTTGGCTCACTAACTTCACACACCATCAGGCTTCCAAGCAGCTCTCAAGGAAACTCAGTTTTCACACTCTATGCTTAGTGCCCTTTGAGTGCCTAGGACTGAAATGAAGCTTGGTGAGCATCCCACACAAACGAATGCTCCACATGCGGGTTTCACATGCCACCAACTCCACATTCACAGGCAACTTCAGCGCCACAGCCGTTTTCAGATAGCCCTCAATGCAAAGGCTCTAGACGCAAATATTGGTGTGAGAGCTAATTCAATCAAGGAAACACTGCATGTTGGTGAAGGGCATATTGAAGAAGGATCAGCCGAGTGGTTCTTTTGGGAGAACAACTCCATTTGGCTCACTAACTTCACACACCATCAGGCTTCCAAGCAGCTCTCAAGGAAACTCAGTTTTCACACTCTATGCTTAGTGCCCTTTCAGTGCAATATCTAGGAATGAACCTGGTAGAGCATCCCACAGAAACGAATGCTACATATGCGGGTTTCACATGCCACCAACTCCACATTCACAGGCAACTTCAGCGCCACAGCCGTTTTCAGATAGCCCTCAATGCAAAGGCTCTAGACGCAAATATTGGTGTGAGAGCTAATTCAATCAAGGAAACACTGCATGTTGGTGAAGGGCATATTGAAGAAGGATCAGCCGAGTGGTTCTTGTGGGAGAACAACTCCATTTGGCTCGCTAACTTCACACACCATCAGGCTTCCAAGCAGCTCTCAAGGAAACTCAGTTTTCACACTCTATGCCTAGTGCCCTTTGAGTGCATTATCTAGCAATGAACCTGGTATAGCATCCCACACAAACGAATGCTCCACATGCGGGTTTCACATGACACCAACTCCACATTCTCAGGCAACTTCAGCGCCACAGCCGTTTTCAGATAGCCCTCAATGCAAAGGCTCTAGACGCAAATATTGGTGTGAGAGCTAATTCAATCAAGGAAACATTCCATGTTGGTGAAGGGCATATTGAAGAAGGATCAGCCGAGTGGTTCTTGTGGGAGAACAACTCCATTTGGCTCACTAACTTTACACACCATCAGGCTTCAAAGCAGCTGTCAAGGAAACTCAGTTTTCACACTCTATGCTTAGTGCCCTTTGAGTGCCTAGGACTGAAATGAAGCTTGGTGAGCATCCCACACAAACGAATGCTCTACATGCGCGTTTCACATGCCACCAACTCCACATTCACAGGCAACTTCAGCGCCACAGCCATTTTCAGATAGCCCTCAATGCAAAGGCTCTAGACGCAAACATATTTGTGAGAGCTAATTCAATCAAGGAAACATTCCATGTTGGTGAAGGGCATATTGAAGAAGGATCAGCCGAGTGGTTCTTGTGGGAGAACAACTCCATTTGGCTCACTAACTTCACACACCATCAGGCTTCCAAGCAGCTCTCAAGGAAACTCAGTTTTCACACTCTATGCTTAGTGCCCTTTGAGTGCAATATCTAGGAATGAACGTGGTAGAGCATCCCACACAAACGAATGCTCCACATGCGGGTTTCACATGCCACGAACTCCACATTCTCAGGCAACTTCAGCGCCACAGCCGTTTTCAGATAGCCCTCAATGCAAAGGCTCTAGACACAAATATTGGTGTGAGAGCTAATTCAATCAGGAAACACAGCATGTTGGTGAAGGGCATATTGAAGAAGGATCAGCCAAGTGGTTCTTGTGGGAGAACAACTCCATTTGGCTCACTAACTTCACACACCATCAGGCTTCCAAGCAGCTCTCAAGGAAACTCAGTTATCACACTCTATTCTTAGTGCCCTTTGAGTGCATTATCTAGCAATGAACCTGGTAGAGCATCCCACACAAACGAATGCTCCACATGCGGGTTTCACATGCCACCAACTCCACATTCACAGGCAACTTCAGCGCCACAGCCGTTTTCAGATAGCCCTCAATGCAAAGGCTCTAGACGCAAATATTGGTGTGAGAGCTAATTCAATCAAGGAAACACTGCATGTTGGTGAAGGGCATATTGAAGAAGGATCAGCCGAGTGGTTCTTGTGGGAGAACAACTCCATTTGGCTCGCTAACTTCACACACCATCAGGCTTCCAAGCAGCTCTCAAGGAAACTCAGTTTTCACACTCTATTCTTAGTGCCCTTTGAGTACCTAGGACTGAAATGAAGCTTGGTGAGCATCCCACACAAACGAATGCTACACATGCGGGTTTCACATGCCACCCACTCCACATTCACAGGCAACTTCAGCGCCACAGCCGTTTTCAGATAGCCCTCAATGCAAAGGCTCTAGACGCAAATATTGGTGTGAGAGCTAATTCAATCAAGGAAACACTGCATGTTGGTCAAGGGCATATTGAAGAAGGATCAGCCGAGTGGTTCTTGTGGGAGAACAACTCCATTTGGCTCGCTAACTTCACACACCATCAGGCTTCCAAGCAGCTCTCAAGGAAACTCAGTTTTCACACTCTATGCTTAGTGCCCTTTGAGTACCTAGGACTGAAATGAAGCTTGGTGAGCATCCCACACAAACGAATGCTCCACATGCGGGTTTCACATGCCACCCACTCCACATTCACAGGCAACTTCAGCGCCACAGCCGTTTTCAGATAGCCCTCAATGCAAAGGCTCTAGACGCAAATATTGGTGTGAGAGCTAATTCAATCAAGGAAACACTGCATGTTGGTGAAGGGCATATTGAAGAAGGATCAGCCGAGTGGTTCTTGTGGGAGAACAACTCCATTTGGCTCGCTAACTTCACACACCATCAGCCTTCCAATCAGCTCTCAAGGAAACTCAATTTTCACACTCTATGCTTAGTGCCCTTTGAGTGCATTATCTAGCAATGAACCTGGTAGAGCATCCCACACAAACGAATGCTCCACATGCGAGTTTCACATGCCACCAACTCCACATTCACAGGAAACTTCAGCGCCACAGCCGTTTTCAGATAGCCCTCAATGCAAAGGCTCTAGACACAAATATTGGTGTGAGAGCTAATTCAATCAAGGAAACACTGCATGTTGGTGAAGGGCATATTGAAGAAGGATCAGCCAAGTGGTTCTTGTGGGAGAACAACTCCATTTGGCTCACAAACTTCACTCACCATCAGGCTTCCAAGCAGCTCTCAAGGAAACTCAGTTTTCACACTCTATGCATAGTGCCCTTTGAGTGCCTCGGACTGAAATGAAGCTGGGTGAGTATCTCACACAAACGAATGCACCACATGCGGGTTTCACATGCCACCAACTCCACATTCACAGGCAACTTCAGCGCCACAGCCGTTTTCAGATAGCCCTCAATGCAAAGGCTCTAGACGCAAATATTGGTGTGAGAGCTAATTCAATCAAGGAAACACTGCATGTTGGTGAAGGGCATATTGAAGAAGGATCAGCCGAGTGGTTCTTGTGGGAGAACAACTCCATTTGGCTCGCTAACTTCACACACCATCAGGCTTCCAAGCAGCTCTCAAGGAAACTCAGTTTTCACACTCTATGCTTAGTGCCCTTTGAGTGCCTAGGACTGAAATGAAGCTTGGTGAGCATCCCACACAAACGAATGCTCCACATGCGGGTTTCACATGCCACCAACTCCACATTCACAGGCAACTTCAGCGCCACAGCCGTTTTCAGATAGCCCTCAATGCAAAGGCTCTAGACGCAAATATTGGTGTGAGAGCTAATTCAATCAAGGAAACACTGCATGTTGGTGAAGGGCATATTGAAGAAGGATCAGCCGAGTGGTTCTTTTGGGAGAACAACTCCATTTGGCTCACTAACTTCACACACCATCAGGCTTCCAAGCAGCTCTCAAGGAAACTCAGTTTTCACACTCTATGCTTAGTGCCCTTTCAGTGCAATATCTAGGAATGAACCTGGTAGAGCATCCCACAGAAACGAATGCTACATATGCGGGTTTCACATGCCACCAACTCCACATTCACAGGCAACTTCAGCGCCACAGCCGTTTTCAGATAGCCCTCAATGCAAAGGCTCTAGACGCAAATATTGGTGTGAGAGCTAATTCAATCAAGGAAACACTGCATGTTGGTGAAGGGCATATTGAAGAAGGATCAGCCGAGTGGTTCTTGTGGGAGAACAACTCCATTTGGCTCGCTAACTTCACACACCATCAGGCTTCCAAGCAGCTCTCAAGGAAACTCAGTTTTCACACTCTATGCCTAGTGCCCTTTGAGTGCATTATCTAGCAATGAACCTGGTATAGCATCCCACACAAACGAATGCTCCACATGCGGGTTTCACATGACACCAACTCCACATTCTCAGGCAACTTCAGCGCCACAGCCGTTTTCAGATAGCCCTCAATGCAAAGGCTCTAGACGCAAATATTGGTGTGAGAGCTAATTCAATCAAGGAAACATTCCATGTTGGTGAAGGGCATATTGAAGAAGGATCAGCCGAGTGGTTCTTGTGGGAGAACAACTCCATTTGGCTCACTAACTTTACACACCATCAGGCTTCAAAGCAGCTGTCAAGGAAACTCAGTTTTCACACTCTATGCTTAGTGCCCTTTGAGTGCCTAGGACTGAAATGAAGCTTGGTGAGCATCCCACACAAACGAATGCTCTACATGCGCGTTTCACATGCCACCAACTCCACATTCACAGGCAACTTCAGCGCCACAGCCATTTTCAGATAGCCCTCAATGCAAAGGCTCTAGACGCAAACATATTTGTGAGAGCTAATTCAATCAAGGAAACATTCCATGTTGGTGAAGGGCATATTGAAGAAGGATCAGCCGAGTGGTTCTTGTGGGAGAACAACTCCATTTGGCTCACTAACTTCACACACCATCAGGCTTCCAAGCAGCTCTCAAGGAAACTCAGTTTTCACACTCTATGCTTAGTGCCCTTTGAGTGCAATATCTAGGAATGAACGTGGTAGAGCATCCCACACAAACGAATGCTCCACATGCGGGTTTCACATGCCACGAACTCCACATTCTCAGGCAACTTCAGCGCCACAGCCGTTTTCAGATAGCCCTCAATGCAAAGGCTCTAGACACAAATATTGGTGTGAGAGCTAATTGAATCAGGAAACACAGCATGTTGGTGAAGGGCATATTGAAGAAGGATCAGCCAAGTGGTTCTTGTGGGAGAACAACTCCATTTGGCTCACTAACTTCACACACCATCAGGCTTCCAAGCAGCTCTCAAGGAAACTCAGTTATCACACTCTATTCTTAGTGCCCTTTGAGTGCATTATCTAGCAATGAACCTGGTAGAGCATCCCACACAAACGAATGCTCCACATGCGGGTTTCACATGCCACCAACTCCACATTCACAGGCAACTTCAGCGCCACAGCCGTTTTCAGATAGCCCTCAATGCAAAGGCTCTAGACGCAAATATTGGTGTGAGAGCTAATTCAATCAAGGAAACACTGCATGTTGGTGAAGGGCATATTGAAGAAGGATCAGCCGAGTGGTTCTTGTGGGAGAACAACTCCATTTGGCTCGCTAACTTCACACACCATCAGGCTTCCAAGCAGCTCTCAAGGAAACTCAGTTTTCACACTCTATGCTTAGTGCCCTTTGAGTGCCTAGGACTGAAATGAAGCTTGGTGAGCATCCCACACAAACGAATGCTACACATGCGGGTTTCACATGCCACCCACTCCACATTCACAGGCAACTTCAGCGCCACAGCCGTTTTCAGATAGCCCTCAATGCAAAGGCTCTAGACGCAAATATTGGTGTGAGAGCTAATTCAATCAAGGAAACACTGCATGTTGGTCAAGGGCATATTGAAGAAGGATCAGCCGAGTGGTTCTTGTGGGAGAACAACTCCATTTGGCTCGCTAACTTCACACACCATCAGGCTTCCAAGCAGCTCTCAAGGAAACTCAGTTTTCACACTCTATGCTTAGTGCCCTTTGAGTACCTAGGACTGAAATGAAGCTTGGTGAGCATCCCACACAAACGAATGCTACACATGCGGGTTTCACATGCCACCCACTCCACATTCACAGGCAACTTCAGCGCCACAGCCGTTTTCAGATAGCCCTCAATGCAAAGGCTCTAGACGCAAATATTGGTGTGAGAGCTAATTCAATCAAGGAAACACTGCATGTTGGTGAAGGGCATATTGAAGAAGGATCAGCCGAGTGGTTCTTGTGGGAGAACAACTCCATTTGGCTCGCTAACTTCACACACCATCAGGCTTCCAATCAGCTCTCAAGGAAACTCAATTTTCACACTCTATGCTTAGTGCCCTTTGAGTGCATTATCTAGCAATGAACCTGGTAGAGCATCCCACACAAACGAATGCTCCACATGCGGGTTTCACATGCCACCAACTCCACATTCACAGGCAACTTCAGCGCCACAGCCGTTTTCAGATAGCCCTCAAAGCAAAGGCTCTAGACACAAATATTGGTGTGAGAGCTAATTCAATCAAGGAAACACTGCATGTTGGTGAAGGGCATATTGAAGAAGGATCAGCCGAGTGGTTCTTGTGGGAGAACAACTCCATTTGGCTCACAAACTTCACTCACCATCAGGCTTCCAAGCAGCTCTCAAGGAAACTCAGTTTTCACACTCTATGCATAGTGCCCTTTGAGTGCCTCGGACTGAAATGAAGCTGGGTGAGTATCTCACACAAACGAATGCACCACATGCGGGTTTCACATGCCACCAACTCCACATTCACAGGCAACTTCAGCGCCACAGCCGTTTTCAGATAGCCCTCAATGCAAAGGCTCTAGACGCAAATATTGGTGTGAGAGCTAATTCAATCAAGGAAACACTGCATGTTGGTGAAGGGCATATTGAAGAAGGATCAGCCGAGTGGTTCTTGTGGGAGAACAACTCCATTTGGCTCGCTAACTTCACACACCATCAGGCTTCCAAGCAGCTCTCAAGGAAACTCAGTTTTCACACTCTATGCTTAGTGCCCTTTGAGTGCATTCTCTAGGAATGAACCTGGTAGAGCATCCCACACAAACGAATGCTCCACATGCGGGTTTCACATGCCACCAACTCCACATTCTCAGGCAACTTCAGCGCCACAGCCGTTTTCAGATAGCCCTCAATGCAAAGGCTCTAGACGCAAATATTGGTGTGAGAGCTAATTCAATCAAGGATACATTCCATGTTGGTGAAGGGCATATTGAAGAAGGATCAGCCGAGTGGTTCTTGTGGGAGAACAACTCCATTTGGCTCACTAACTTTACACACCATCAGGCTTAGAAGCAGCTCTCAAGGAAACTCAGTTTTCACACTCTATGCTTAGTGCCCTTTGAGTGTCTAGGACTGAAATGAAGCTTGGTGAGCATCCCACACAAACGAATGCTCCACATGCGGATTCCACATGCCACCAACTCTACATTCACAGGCAACTTCAGCGCCACAGCCGTTTTCAGATAGCCCTCAATGCAAAGGCTCTAGACGCAAATATTGGTGTGAGAGCTAATTCAATCAAGGAAACACTGCGCGTTGGTGAAGGGCATATTGAAGAAGGATCAGCTGAGTGGTTCTTGTGGGAGAACAACTCCATTTGGCTCACTAACTTCACACACCATCAGGCTTCCAAGCAGCTCTCAAGGAAACTCAGTTTTCACACTCTATGCTTAGTGCCCTTTCAGTACAATATCTAGGAATGAACCTGGTAGAGCATCCCACACAACGAATGCTACATATGCGGGTTTCACGTGCCACCAACTCCACATTCACAGGCAACTTCAGCGCCACAGCCGTTTTCAGATAGCCCTCAATGCAAAGGCTCTAGACGCAAATATTGGTGTGAGAGCTAATTCAATCAAGGAAACACTGCATGTTGGTGAAGGGCATATTGAAGAAGGATCAGCCGAGTGGTTCTTGTGGGAGAACAACTCCATTTGGCTCACTAACTTCACACACCATCAGGCTTCCAAGCACCTCTCAAGGAAACTCAGTTTTCACACTCTATGCTTAGTGCCCTTTGAGTGCATTCTCTAGCAATGAACCTGGTAGAGCATCCCACACGAACGAATGCTCCACATGCGGGTTTCACATGACACCAACTCCACATTCACAGGCAACTTCAGCGCCACAGCCGTTTTCAGATAGCCCTCAATGCAAAGGCTCTAGACACAAATATTGGTGTGAGAGCTAATTCAATCAAGGAAACACTGCATGTTGGTGAAGGGCATATTGAAGAAGTATCAGCCGAGTGGTTCTTGTGGGAGAACAACTCCATTTGGCACACTAACTTCACACACCATCAGGCTTCCAAGCACCTCTCAAGGAAACTCAGTTTTCACACTCTATGCTTAGTGCCCTTTGAGTGCTTTCTCTAGGAATTAACCTGGTAGAGCATCCCACACAAACGAATGCTCCACATGCGGGTTTCACATGCCACCAACTCCACATTCACAGGCAACTTCAGCGCCACAGCCGTTTTCAGATAGCCCTCAATGCAAAGGCTCTAGACGCAAATATTGGTGTGAGAGCTAATTCAATCAAGGAAACATTCCATGTTGGTGAAGGGCATATTGAAGAAGGATCAGCCGAGTGGTTCTTGTGGGAGAACAACTCCATTTGGCTCACTAACGTCACACACCATCAGGCTTCCAAGCAGCTCTCAAGGAAACTCAGTTTTCACACTCTATGCTTAGTGCCCTTTGAGTGCATTATCTAGCAATGAACCTGGTAGAGCATCCCACACAAACGAATGCTCCACATGCGGGTTTCACATGCCACCAACTCCACATTCTCAGGCAACTTCAGCGCCACAGCCGTTTTCAGATAACCCTCAATGCAAAGGCTCTAGAAGCCAATATTGGAGTGAGAGCTAATTCAATCAAGGAAACATTCCATGTTGGTGAAGGGCATATTGAAGAAGGATCAGCCGAGTGGTTCTTGTGGGAGAACAACTCCATTTGGCTCACTAACTTCACACACCATCAGGCTTCCAAGCAGCTCTCAAGGAAACTCAGTTTTCACACTCTATGCTTAGTGCCCTTTGAGGGCATTCTCTAGGAATTAACGTGGTAGAGCATCCCACACAAACGAATGCTCCACATGCGGGTTTCACATGACACCAACTCCACATTCTCAGGCAACTTCAGCGCCACAGCCGTTTTCAGATAGCCCTCAATGCAAAGGCTCTAGACGCAAATATTGGTGTGAGAGCTAATTCAATCAAGGAAACACTGCATGTTGGTGAAGGGCATATTGAAGAAGGATCAGCCGAGTGGTTCTTGTGGGAGAACAACTCCATTTGGCTCACAAACTTCACTCACCATCAGGCTTCAAAGCAGCTCTCAAGGAAACTCAGTTTTCACACTCTATGCATAGTGCCCTTTGAGTGCCTAGGACCGAAATGAAGCTGGGTGAGTATCTCACACAAACGAATGCACCACATGCGGGTTTCACATGCCACCAACTCCACATTCACAGGCAACTTCAGCGCCACAGCCGTTTTCAGATAGCCCTCAATGCAAAGGCTCTAGACGCAAATATTGGTGTGAGAGCTAATTCAATCAAGGAAACACTGCATGTTGGTGAAGGGCATATTGAAGAAGGATCAGCCGAGTGGTTCTTGTGGGAGAACAACTCCATTTGGCTCGCTAACTTCACACACCATCAGGCTTCCAAGCAGCTCTCAAGGAAACTCAGTTTTCACACTCTATGCTTAGTGCCCTTTGAGTGCATTCTCTAGGAATGAACCTGGTAGAGCATCCCACACAAACGAATGCTCCACATGCGGGTTTCACATGCCACCAACTCCACATTCTCAGGCAACTTCAGCGCCACAGCCGTTTTCAGATAGCCCTCAATGCAAAGGCTCTAGACGCAAATATTGGTGTGAGAGCTAATTCAATCAAGGAAACACTGCGCGTTGGTGAAGGGCATATTGAAGAAGGATCACCTGAGTGGTTCTTGTGGGAGAACAACTCCATTTGGCTCACTAACTTCACACACCATCAGGCTTCCAAGCAGCTCTCAAGGAAACTCAGTTTTCACACTCTATGCTTAGTGCCCTTTCAGTACAATATCTAGGAATGAACCTGGTAGAGCATCCCACACAACGAATGCTACATATGCGGGTTTCACGTGCCACCAACTCCACATTCACAGGCAACTTCAGCGCCACAGCCGTTTTCAGATAGCCCTCAATGCAAAGGCTCTAGACGCAAATATTGGTGTGAGAGCTAATTCAATCAAGGAAACACTGCATGTTGGTGAAGGGCATATTGAAGAAGGATCAGCCGAGTGGTTCTTGTGGGAGAACAACTCCATTTGGCTCACTAACTTCACACACCATCAGGCTTCCAAGCACCTCTCAAGGAAACTCAGTTTTCACACTCTATGCTTAGTGCCCTTTGAGTGCATTCTCTAGCAATGAACCTGGTAGAGCATCCCACACGAACGAATGCTCCACATGCGGGTTTCACATGACACCAACTCCACATTCACAGGCAACTTCAGCGCCACAGCCGTTTTCAGATAGCCCTCAATGCAAAGGCTCTAGACACAAATATTGGTGTGAGAGCTAATTCAATCAAGGAAACACTGCATGTTGGTGAAGGGCATATTGAAGAAGTATCAGCCGAGTGGTTCTTGTGGGAGAACAACTCCATTTGGCACACTAACTTCACACACCATCAGGCTTCCAAGCACCTCTCAAGGAAACTCAGTTTTCACACTCTATGCTTAGTGCCCTTTGAGTGCATTCTCTAGGAATTAACCTGGTAGAGCATCCCACACAAACGAATGCTCCACATGCGGGTTTCACATGCCACCAACTCCACATTCACAGGCAACTTCAGCGCCACAGCCGTTTTCAGATAGCCCTCAATGCAAAGGCTCTAGACGCAAATATTGGTGTGAGAGCTAATTCAATTAGGAAACACAGCATGTTGGTGAAGGGCATATTGAAGAAGGATCAGCCGAGTGGTTCTTGTGGGAGAACAACTCCATTTGGCTCACTAACTTCACACACCATCAGGCTTCCAAGCAGCTCTCAAGGAAACTCAGTTATCACACTCTATTCTTAATGCCCTTTGAGTGCATTATCTAGCAATGAACCTGGTCGAGCATCCCACACAAACGGATGCTCCACATGCGGGTTTCACATGACACCAACTCCACATTCTCAGGCAACTTCAGCGCCACAGCCGTTTTCAGATAGCCCTCAATGCAAAGGCTCTAGACGCAAATATTGGTGTGAGAGCTAATTCAATCAAGGAAACATTCCATGTTGGTGAAGGGCATATTGAAGAAGGATCAGCCGAGTGGTTCTTGTGGGAGAACAACTCCATTTGGCTCACTAGCTTTACACACCATAAGGCTTCCAAGCAGCTCTCAAGGAAACTCAGTTTTCACACTCTATGCTTAGTGCCCTTTGAGTGCCTAGGACTGAAATGAAGCTTGGTGAGCATCCCACACATACGAATGCTCCACATGCGGGTTTCACATGCCACCAACTCCACATTCACAGGCAACTTCAGCCCCACAGCGATTTTCAGATAGCCCTCAATGCAAAGGCTCTAGACGCAAATATTGGTGTGAGAGCTAATTCAATCAAGGAAACACTGCATGTTGGTGAAGGGCATATTGAAGAAGGATCAGCCGAGTGGTTCTTGTGGGAGAACAACTCCATTTGGCTCACTAACTTCACACACCATCAGGCTTCCAAGCAGCTCTCAAGGAAACTCAGTTTTCACACTCTCTGCTTAGTGCCCTTTGAGTGCATTATCTAGGAATGAACCTGGTAGAGCATCCCACACAAACGAATGCTACATATGCGGGTTTCACATGCCACCAACTCCACATTCACAGGCAACTTCAGCGCCACAGCCGTTTTCAGATACCCCTCAATGCAAAGGCTCTAGACGCAAATATTGGTGTGAGAGCTAATTCAATCAAGGAAACACTGCATGTTGGTGAAGGGCATATTGAAGAAGGATCAGCCGAGTGGTTCTTGTGGGAGAACAACTCCATTTGGCTCGCTAACTTCACACACCATCAGGCTTCCAAGCAGCTCTCAAGGAAACTCAGTTTTCACACTCTATGCTTAGTGCCCTTTGAGTGCATTCTCTAGGAATTAACGTGGTAGAGCATCCCACACGAACGAATGCTCCACATGCGGGTTTCACATGACACCAACTCCACATTCTCAGGCAACTTCAGCGCCACAGCCGTTTTCAGATAGCCCTCAATGCAAAGGCTCTAGACGCAAATATTGGTGTGAGAGCTAATTCAATCAGGAAACACAGCATGTTGGTGAAGGGCATATTGAAGAAGGATCAGCCGAGTGGTTCTTGTGGGAGAACAGCTCCATTTGGCTCACTAACTTCACACACCATCAGGCTTCCAAGCAGCTCTCAAGGAAACTCAGTTTTCACACTCTATGCTTAGTGCCCTTTGAGTGCCTAGGACTGAAATGAAGCTTGGTGAGCATCCCACACAAACGAATGCTCCACATGCGGGTTTCACATGCCACCAACTCCACATTCTCAGGCTACTTCAGCGCCACAGCTGTTTTCAGATAGCCCTCAATGCAAAGGCTCTAGACGCAAATATTGGTGTGAGAGCTAATTCAATCAAGGAAACACTGCATGTTGGTGAAGGGCATATTGAAGAAGGATCAGCCGAGTGGTTCTTGTGGGAGAACAACTCCATTTGGCTCACTAGCTTTACACACCATCAGGCTTCCAAGCAGCTCTCAAGGAAACTCAGTTTTCACACTCTATGCTTAGTGCCCTTTGAGTGCAATATCTAGGAATTAACGTGGTAGAGCATCCCACACAAACGAATGCTCCACATGCGGGTTTCACATGCCACCAACTCCACATTCTCAGGCAACTTCAGCGCCACAGCCGTTTTCAGATAGCCCTCAATGCAAAGGCTCTAGACGCAAATATTGGTGTGAGAGCTAATTCAATCAGGAAACACAGCATGTTGGTGAAGGGCATATTGAAGAAGGATCAGCCGAGTGGTTCTTGTGGGAGAACAACTCCATTTGGCTCACTAACTTCACACACCATCAGGCTTCCAAGCAGCTCTCAAGGAAACTCAGTTATCACACTCTATGCTTAGTGCCCTTTGAGTGCATTATCTAGGAAAGAACCTGGTAGAGCATCCCACACAAACGAATGCTCCACATGCGGGTTTCACATGACACCAACTCCACATTCACAGGCAACTTCAGCGCCACAGCCGTTTTCAGATAGCCCTCAATGCAAAGGATCTAGACACAAATATTGGTGTGAGAGCTAATTCAATCAAGGAAACACTGCATGTTGGTGAAGGGCATATTGAAGAAGGATCAGCCGAGTGGTTCTTGTGGGAGAACAACTCCATTTGGCTCACTAACTTCACACACCATCAGGCTTCCAAGCAGCTCTCAAGGAAACTCAGTTTTCACACTCTATGCTTAGTGCCCTTTGAGTACCTAGGACTGAAATGAAGCTTGGTGAGCATCCCACACAAACGAATGCTCCACATGCGGGTTTCACATGCCACCCACTCCACATTCACAGGCAACTTCAGCGCCACAGCCGTTTTCAGATAGCCCTCAATGCAAAGGCTCTAGACGCAAATATTTGTGTGAGAGCTAATTCAATCAAGGAAACACTGCATGTTGGTGAAGGGCATATTGAAGAAGGATCAGCCGAGTGGTTCTTGTGGGAGAACAACTCCATTTGGCTCACTAACTTCACACACCATCAGGCTTCCAAGCAGCTCTCAAGGAAACTCAGTTTTCACACTCTATGCTTAGTGCCCTTTCAGTGCAATATCTAGGAATGAACGTGGTAGAGCATCCCACACAAACGAATGCTACATATGCGGGTTTCACATGCCACCAACTCCACATTCACAGGCAACTTCAGCGCCACAGCCGTTTTCAGATAGCCCTCAATGCAAAGGCTCTAGACGCAAATATTGGTGTTAGAGCTAATTCAATCAAGGAAACACTGCATGTTGGTGAAGGGCATATTGAAGAAGGATCAGCCGAGTGGTTCTTGTGGGAGAACAACTCCATTTGGCTCGCTAACTTCACACACCATCAGACTTCCAATCAGCTCTCAAGGAAACTCAGTTTTCACACTCTATGCTTAGTGCCCTTTGAGTGCATTATCTAGCATTGAACCTGGTAGAGCATCCCACACAAACGAATGCTCCACATGCGAGTTTCACATGCCACCAACTCCACATTCACAGGCAACTTCAGCGCCACAGCCCTTTTCAGATAGCCCTCAATGCAAAGGCTCTAGATGCAAATATTGGTGTGAGAGCTAATTCAATCAAGGAAACACTGCATGTTGGTGAAGGGCATATTGAAGAAGGATCAGCCGAGTGGTTCTTGTGGGAGAACAACTCCATTTGGCTCACTAACTTCACACACCATCAGGCTTCCAAGCAGCTCTCAAGGAAACTCAGTTTTCACACTCTATGCTTAGTGCCCTTTGAGTGCAATATCTAGGAATGAACGTGGTAGAGCATCCCACACAAACGAATGCTCCACATGCGAGTTTCACATGCCACCAACTCCACATTCACAGGCAACTTCAGCGCCACAGCCGTTTTCAGATAGCCCTCATTGCAAAGGCTCTAGACACAAATATTGGTGTGAGAGCTAATTCAATCAAGGTAACACTGCATGTTGGTGAAGGGCATATTGAAGAAGGATCAGCCAAGTGGTTCTTGTGGGAGAACAACTCCATTTGGCTCACAAACTTCACTCACCATCAGGCTTCCAAGCAGCTCTCAAGGAAACTCAGTTTTCACACTCTATGCTTAGTGCCCTTTGAGTGCATTATCTAGGAGTGAACCTGGTAGAGCATCCCACACAAACGAATGCTCCACCTGCGGGTTTCACATGCCACCAACTCCACATTCACAGGCAACTTCAGCGCCACAGCCGTTTTCAGATAGCCCTCAATGCAAAGGCTCTAGACGCAAATATTGGTGTGAGAGCTAATTCAATCAAGGAAACACTGCATGTTGGTGAAGGGCATATTGAAGAAGGATCAGCCGAGTGGTTCTTGTGGGAGAACAACTCCATTTGGCTCACAAACTTCACACACCATCAGGCTTCCAAGCAGCTCTCAAGGAAACTCAGTTTTCACACTCTATGCATAGTGCCCTTTGAGTGCCTAGGACTGAAATGAAGCTTGGTGAGCATCCCACACAAACGAATGCTCCACATGCGGGTTTCACATGACACCAACTCCACATTCACAGGCAACTTCAGCGCCACAGCCGTTTTCAGATAGCCCTCAATGCAAAGGCTCTAGACGCAAATATTGGTGTGAGAGCTAATTCAATCAAGGAAACACTGCATGTTGGTGAAGGGCATATTGAAGAAGGATCAGCTGAGTGGTTCTTGTGGGAGAACAACTCCATTTGGCTCACTAACTTCACACACCATCAGGCTTCCAAGCAGCTCTCAAGGAAACTCAGTTTTCACACTCTATGCTTAGTACCCTTTGAGTGCAATATCTAGGAATGAACGTGGTAGAGCATCCCACACAAACGAATGCTCCACATGCGAGTTTCACATGCCACCAACTCCACATTCTCAGGCAACTTCAGCGCCACAGCCGTTTTCAGATAGCCCTCAATGCAAAGGCTCTAGACACAAATATTGGTTTGAGAGCTAATTCAATCAAGGAAACACTGCATGTTGGTGAAGGGCATATTGAAGAAGGATCAGCCAAGTGGTTCTTGTGGGAGAACAACTCCATTTGGCTCACAAACTTCACTCACCATCAGGCTTCCAAGCAGCTCTCAAGGAAACTCAGTTTTCACACTCTATGCTTAGTGCCCTTTGAGTGCATTATCTAGGAATGAACCTGGTAGAGCATCCCACACAAACGAATGCTACATATGCGGGTTTCACATGCCACCAACTCCACATTCACAGGCAACTTCAGCGCCACAGCCGTTTTCAGATAGCCCTCAATGCAAAGGCTCTAGATGCAAATATTGGTGTGAGAGCTAATTCAATCAAGGAAACACTGCATGTTGGTGAAGGGCATATTGAAGAAGGATCAGCCGAGTGGTTCTTGTGGGAGAACAACTCCATTTGGCTCACAAACTTCACACACCATCAGGCTTCCAAGCAGCTCTCAAGGAAACTCAGTTTTCACACTCTATGCATAGTGCCCTTTGAGTGCCTAGGACTGAAATGAAGCTTGGTGAGCATCCCACACAAACGAATGCTCCACATGCGGGTTTCACATGACACCAACTCCACATTCTCAGGCAACTTCAGCGCCACAGCCGTTTTCAGATAGCCCTCAATGCAAAGGCTCTAGACGCAAATATTGGTGTGAGAGCTAATTCAATCAAGGAAACACTGCATGTTGGTGAAGGGCATATTGAAGAAGGATCAGCCGAGTGGTTCTTGTGGGAGAACAACTCCATTTGGCACACTAAATTCACACACCATCAGGCTTCCAAGCAGCTCTCAAGGAAACTCAGTTTTCACACTCTATGCTTAGTGCTCTTTCAGTGCAATATCTAGGAATGAACCTGGTAGAGCATCCCACACAAACGAATGCTACATATGCGGGTTTCACATGCCACCAACTCCACATTCACAGGCAACTTCAGCGCCACAGCCGTTTTCAGATAGCCCTCAATGCAAAGGCTCTAGACGCAAATATTGGTGTGAGAGCTAATTCAATCAAGGAAACACTGCATGTTGGTGAAGGGCATATTGAAGAAGGATCAGCCGAGTGGTTCTTGTGGGAGAACAACTCCATTTGGCTCGCTAACTTCACACACCATCAGGCTTCCAAGCAGCTCTCAAGGAAACTCAGTTTTCACACTCTATGCTTAGTGCCCTTTGAGTGCATTCTCTAGGAATTAACGTGGTAGAGCATCCCACACGAACGAATGCTCCACATGCGGGTTTCACATGACACCAACTCCACATTCTCAGGCAACTTCAGCGCCACAGCCGTTTTCAGATAGCCCTCAATGCAAAGGCTCTAGACGCAAATATTGGTGTGAGAGCTAATTCAATCAGGAAACACAGCATGTTGGTGAAGGGCATATTGAAGAAGGATCAGCCGAGTGGTTCTTGTGGGAGAACAGCTCCATTTGGCTCACTAACTTCACACACCATCAGGCTTCCAAGCAGCTCTCAAGGAAACTCAGTTTTCACACTCTATGCTTAGTGCCCTTTGAGTGCCTAGGACTGAAATGAAGCTTGGTGAGCATCCCACACAAACGAATGCTCCACATGCGGGTTTCACATGACACCAACTCCACATTCTCAGGCAACTTCAGCATCACAGCCGTTTTCAGATAGCCCTCAATGCAAAGGCTCTAGACGCAAATATTGGTGTGAGAGCTAATTCAATCAAGGAAACACTGCATGTTGGTGAAGGGCATATTGAAGAAGGATCAGCCGAGTGGTTCTTGTGGGAGAACAACTCCATTTGGCACACTAAATTCACACACCATCAGGCTTCCAAGCAGCTCTCAAGGAAACTCAGTTTTCACACTCTATGCTTAGTGCTCTTTCAGTGCAATATCTAGGAATGAACCTGGTAGAGCATCCCACACAAACGAATGCTACATATGCGGGTTTCACATGCCACCAACTCCACATTCACAGGCAACTTCAGCGCCACAGCCGTTTTCAGATAGCCCTCAATGCAAAGGCTCTAGACGCAAATATTGGTGTGAGAGCTAATTCAATCAAGGAAACACTGCATGTTGGTGAAGGGCATATTGAAGAAGGATCAGCCGAGTGGTTCTTGTGGGAGAACAACTCCATTTGGCTCGCTAACTTCACACACCATCAGGCTTCCAAGCAGCTCTCAAGGAAACTCAGTTTTCACACTCTATGCTTAGTGCCCTTTGAGTGCATTCTCTAGGAATTAACGTGGTAGAGCATCCCACACGAACGAATGCTCCACATGCGGGTTTCACATGACACCAACTCCACATTCTCAGGCAACTTCAGCGCCACAGCCGTTTTCAGATAGCCCTCAATGCAAAGGCTCTAGACGCAAATATTGGTGTGAGAGCTAATTCAATCAGGAAACACAGCATGTTGGTGAAGGGCATATTGAAGAAGGATCAGCCGAGTGGTTCTTGTGGGAGAACAGCTCCATTTGGCTCACTAACTTCACACACCATCAGGCTTCCAAGCAGCTCTCAAGGAAACTCAGTTTTCACACTCTATGCTTAGTGCCCTTTGAGTGCCTAGGACTGAAATGAAGCTTGGGGAGCATCCCACACAAACGAATGCTCCACATGCGGGTTTCACATGCCACCAACTCCACATTCTCAGGCTACTTCAGCGCCACAGCCGTTTTCAGATAGCCCTCAATGCAAAGGCTCTAGACGCAAATATTGGTGTGAGAGCTAATTCAATCAAGGAAACACTGCATGTTGGTGAAGGGCATATTGAAGAAGGATCAGCCGAGTGGTTCTTGTGGGAGAACAACTCCATTTGGCTCACTAACTTCACACACAATCAGGCTTCCAAGCAGCTCTCAAGGAAACTCAGTTTTCACACTCTATGCTTAGTGCCCTTTGAGTACCTAGGACTGAAATGAAGCTTGGTGAGCATCCCACACAAACGAATGCTCCACATGCGGGTTTCACATGCCACCCACTCCACATTCACAGGCAACTTCAGCGCCACAGCCGTTTTCAGATAGCCCTCAATGCAAAGGCTCTAGACGCAAATATTGGTGTGAGAGCTAATTCAATCAAGGAAACACTGCATGTTGGTGAAGGGCATATTGAAGATGGATCAGCCGAGTGGTTCTTGTGGGAGAACAACTCCATTTGGCTCACTAACTTCACACACCATCAGGCTTCCAAGCAGCTCTCAAGGAAACTCAGTTTTCACACTCTATGCTTAGTGCCCTTTCAGTGCAATATCTAGGAATGAACGTGGTAGAGCATCCCACACAAACGAATGCTCCACATGCGAGTTTCACATGCCACCAACTCCACATTCACAGGCAACTTCAGCGCCACAGCCGTTTTCAGATAGCCCTCAATGCAAAGGCTCTAGACACAAATATTGGTGTGAGAGCTAATTCAATCAAGGAAACACTGCCTGTTGGTGAACGGCATATTGAAGAAGGATCAGCCAAGTGGTTCTTGTGGGAGAACAACTCCATTTGGCTCACAAACTTCACTCACCATCAGGCTTCCAAGCAGCTCTCAAGGAAACTCAGTTTTCACACTCTATGCTTAGTGCCCTTTGAGTGCATTATCTAGGAATGAACCTGGTAGAGCATCCCACACAAACGAATGCTCCACATGCGAGTTTCACATGCCACCAACTCCACATTCACAGGCAACTTCAGCGCCACAGCCGTTTTCAGATAGCCCTCAATGCAAAGGCTCTAGACGCAAATATTGGTGTTAGAGCTAATTCAATCAAGGAAACACTGCATGTTGTTGAAGGGCATATTGAAGAAGGATCAGCCGAGTGGTTCTTGTGGGAGAACAACTCCATTTGGCTCGCTAACTTCACACACCATCAGACTTCCAATCAGCTCTCAAGGAAACTCAGTTTTCACACTCTATGCTTAGTGCCCTTTGAGTGCATTATCTAGCAATGAACCTGGTAGAGCATCCCACACAAACGAATGCTCCACATGCGAGTTTCACATGCCACCAACTCCACATTCACAGGCAACTTCAGCGCCACAGCCGTTTTCAGATAGCCCTCAATGCAAAGGCTCTAGATGCAAATATTGGTGTGAGAGCTAATTCAATCAAGGAAACACTGCATGTTGGTGAAGGGCATATTGAAGAAGGATCAGCCGAGTGGTTCTTGTGGGAGAACAACTCCATTTGGCTCGCTAACTTCACACACCATCAGGCTTCCAAGCAGCTCTCAAGGAAACTCAGTTTTCACACTCTATGCTTAGTGCCCTTTGAGTGCATTCTCTAGGAATTAACGTGGTAGAGCATCCCACACGAACGAATGCTCCACATGCGGGTTTCACATGACACCAACTCCACATTCTCAGGCAACTTCAGCGCCACAGCCGTTTTCAGATAGCCCTCAATGCAAAGGCTCTAGACGCAAATATTGGTGTGAGAGCTAATTCAATCAGGAAACACAGCATGTTGGTGAAGGGCATATTGAAGAAGGATCAGCCGAGTGGTTCTTGTGGGAGAACAGCTCCATTTGGCTCGCTAACTTCACACACCATCAGGCTTCCAAGCAGCTCTCAAGGAAACTCAGTTTTCACACTCTATGCTTAGTGCCCTTTGAGTGCCTAGGACTGAAATGAAGCTTGGGGAGCATCCCACACAAACGAATGCTCCACATGCGGGTTTCACATGCCACCAACTCCACATTCTCAGGCTACTTCAGCGCCACAGCCGTTTTCAGATAGCCCTCAATGCAAAGGCTCTAGACGCAAATATTGGTGTGAGAGCTAATTCAATCAAGGAAACACTGCATGTTGGTGAAGGGCATATTGAAGAAGGATCAGCCGAGTGGTTCTTGTGGGAGAACAACTCCATTTGGCTCACTAACTTCACACACAATCAGGCTTCCAAGCAGCTCTCAAGGAAACTCAGTTTTCACACTCTATGCTTAGTGCCCTTTGAGTACCTAGGACTGAAATGAAGCTTGGTGAGCATCCCACACAAACGAATGCTCCACATGCGGGTTTCACATGCCACCCACTCCACATTCACAGGCAACTTCAGCGCCACAGCCGTTTTCAGATAGCCCTCAATGCAAAGGCTCTAGACGCAAATATTGGTGTGAGAGCTAATTCAATCAAGGAAACACTGCATGTTGGTGAAGGGCATATTGAAGATGGATCAGCCGAGTGGTTCTTGTGGGAGAACAACTCCATTTGGCTCACTAACTTCACACACCATCAGGCTTCCAAGCAGCTCTCAAGGAAACTCAGTTTTCACACTCTATGCTTAGTGCCCTTTCAGTGCAATATCTAGGAATGAACGTGGTAGAGCATCCCACACAAACGAATGCTCCACATGCGGGTTTCACATGCCACCAACTCCACATTCACAGGCAACTTCAGCGCCACAGCCATTTTCAGATAGCCCTCAATGCAAAGGCTCTAGACACAAATATTGGTGTGAGAGCTAATTCAATCAAGGAAACACTGCCTGTTGGTGAAGGGCATATTGAAGAAGGATCAGCCAAGTGGTTCTTGTGGGAGAACAACTCCATTTGGCTCACAAACTTCACTCACCATCAGGCTTCCAAGCAGCTCTCAAGGAAACTCAGTTTTCACACTCTATGCTTAGTGCCCTTTGAGTGCATTATCTAGGAATGAACCTGGTAGAGCATCCCACACAAACGAATGCTCCACATGCGAGTTTCACATGCCACCAACTCCACATTCACAGGCAACTTCAGCGCCACAGCCGTTTTCAGATAGCCCTCAATGCAAAGGCTCTAGACGCAAATATTGGTGTTAGAGCTAATTCAATCAAGGAAACACTGCATGTTGTTGAAGGGCATATTGAAGAAGGATCAGCCGAGTGGTTCTTGTGGGAGAACAACTCCATTTGGCTCGCTAACTTCACACACCATCAGACTTCCAATCAGCTCTCAAGGAAACTCAGTTTTCACACTCTATGCTTAGTGCCCTTTGAGTGCATTATCTAGCAATGAACCTGGTAGAGCATCCCACACAAACGAATGCTCCACATGCGAGTTTCACATGCCACCAACTCCACATTCACAGGCAACTTCAGCGCCACAGCCGTTTTCAGATAGCCCTCAATGCAAAGGCTCTAGATGCAAATATTGGTGTGAGAGCTAATTCAATCAAGGAAACACTGCATGTTGGTGAAGGGCATATTGAAGAAGGATCAGCCGAGTGGTTCTTGTGGGAGAACAACTCCATTTGGCTCACTAACTTCACACACCATCAGGCTTCCAAGCAGCTCTCAAGGAAACTCAGTTTTCACACTCTATGCATAGTGCCCTTTGAGTGCCTAGGACTGAAATGAAGCTTGGTGAGCATCCCACACAAACGAATGCTCCACATGCGGGTTTCACATGACACCAACTCCACATTCTCAGGCAACTTCAGCGCCACAGCCGTTTTCAGATAGCCCTCAATGCAAAGGCTCTAGACGCAAATATTGGTGTGAGAGCTAATTCAATCAAGGAAACACTGCATGTTGGTGAAGGGCATATTGAAGAAGGATCAGCCGAGTGGTTCTTGTGGGAGAACAACTCCATTTGGCTCACTAAATTCACACACCATCAGGCTTCCAAGCAGCTCTCAAGGAAACTCAGTTTTCACACTCTATGCTTAGTGCTCTTTCAGTGCAATATCTAGGAATGAACCTGGTAGAGCATCCCACACAAACGAATGCTACATATGCGGGTTTCACATGCCACCAACTCCACATTCACAGGCAACTCCAGCGCCACAGCCGTTTTCAGATAGCCCTCAATGCAAAGGCTCTAGACACAAATATTGGTGTGAGAGCTAATTCAATCAAGGAAACACTGCATGTTGGTGAAGGGCATATTGAAGAAGGATCAGCCAAGTGGTTCTTGTGGGAGAACAACTCCATTTGGCTCGCTAACTTCACACACCATCAGGCTTCCAAGCAGCTCTCAAGGAAACTCAGTTTTCACACTCTATGCCTAGTGCCCTTTGAGTGCATTTTCTAGGAATTAACGTGGTAGAGCATCCCACACAAACGAATGCTCCACATGCGGGTTTCACATGCCACCAACTCCACATTCACAGGCAACTTCAGCGCCACAGCCGTTTTCAGATAGCCCTCAATGCAAAGGCTCTAGACACAAATATTGGTGTGAGAGCTAATTCAATCAAGGAAACACTGCATGTTGGTGAAGGGCATATTGAAGAAGGATCAGCCGAGTGGTTCTTGTGGGAGAACAACTCCATTTGGCTCACTAACTTCACACACCATCAGGTTTCCAAGCAGCTCTCAAGGAAACTCAGTTTTCACACTCTATGCTTAGTGCCCTTTGAGTGCCTAGGACTGAAATGAAGCTTGGTGAGCATCCCACACAAACGAATGCTCCACATGCGGGTTTCACATGCCACCAACTCCACATTCACAGGCAACTTCAGCGCCACAGCCGTTTTCAGATAGCCCTCAATGCAAAGGCTCTAGACGCAAATATTGGTGTGAGAGCTAATTCAATCAAGGAAACACTGCATGTTGGTGAAGGGCATATTGAAGAAGGATCAGCCGAGTGGTTCTTGTGGGAGAACAACTTCATTTGGCTCGCTAACTTCACACACTATCAGGCTTCCAAGCAGCTCTCAAGGAAACTCAGTTTTCACACTCTATGCTTAGTGCCCTTTGAGTGCATTATCTAGGAATGAACCTGTCAGAGCATCACACACAAACGAATGCTCCACATGCGGGTTTCACATGACACCAACTCCACATTCTCAGGCAACTTCAGCGCCACAGCCGTTTTCAGATAGCCCTCAATGCAAAGGCTCTAGACGCAAATATTGGTGTGAGAGCTAATTCAATCAGCAAACACAGCATGTTGGTGAAGGGCATATTGAAGAAGGATCAGCCGAGTGGTTCTTGTGGGACAACAGCTCCATTTGGCTCACTAACTTCACACACCATCAGGCTTCCAAGCAGCTCTCAAGGAAACTCAGTTTTCACACTCTATGCTTAGTGCCCTTTGAGTGCCTAGGACTGAAATGAAGCTTGGTGAGCATCCCACACAAACGAATGCTCCACGTGCGGGTTTCACATGCCACCAACTCCACATTCTCAGGCTACTTCAGCGCCACAGACGTTTTCAGATAGCCCTCAATGCAAAGGCTCTAGACGCAAATATTGGTGTGAGAGCTAATTCAATCAAGGAAACACTGCCTGTTGGTGAAGGGCATATTGAAGAAGAATCAGCCAAGTGGTTCTTGTGGGAGAACAACTCCATTTGGCTCGCTAACTTCACAAACCATCAGGCTTCCAAGCAGTTCTCAAGGAAACTCAGTTTTCACACTCTATGCTTAGCGCCCTTTGAGTGCATTATCTAGGAATGAACCTGGTAGAGCACCCCACACAAACCAATGCTCCACATGCGGGTTTCACATGCCACCAACTCGACATTCACTGGCAACTTCAGCGCCACAGCCGATTTCAGATAGCCCTCAATAAAAAGGCTCTAGACGCAAATAATGGTGTGAGAGCTAATTCAATCAAGGAAACACTGCATGTTGGTGAAGGGCATATTGAAGAAGGATCAGCCGAGTGGTTCTTGTGGGAGAACAACTCCATTTGGCTCACTAACTTCACACACCATCAGGCTTCCAAGCAGCTCTCAAGGAAACTCAGTTTTCACACTCTATGCTTAGTGCCCTTTGAGTGCCTAGGACTGAAATGAAGCTTGGTGAGCATCCCACACAAACGAATGCTCCACATGCGGGTTTCACATGACACCAACTCCACATTCACAGGCAACTTCAGCGCCACAGCCGTTTTCAGATAGCCCTCAATGCCAAGGCTCTAGACACAAATATTGGTGTGAGAGCTAATTCAATCAAGGAAACACTGCATGTTGGTGAAGGGCATATTGAAGAAGTATCAGCCGAGTGGTTCTTGTGGGAGAACAACTCCATTTGGCTCGCTAACTTCACACACCATCAGGCTTCCAAGCAGCTCTCAAGGAAACTCAGTTTTCACACTGTATGCTTAGTGCCATTTGAGTGCATTATCTAGCAATGAACCTGGTAGAGCATCCCACACAAACGAATGCTCCACATGCGGGTTTCACATGCCACCAACTTCACATTCTCAGGCAACTTCAGCGCCACAGCCATTTTCAGATAGCCCTCAATGCAAAGGCTCTAGACACAAATATTGGTGTGAGAGCTAATTCAATCAAGGAAACATTCCATGTTGGTGAAGGGCATATTGAAGAAGGATCAGCCGAGTGGTTCTTGTGGGAGAACAACTCCATTTGGCTCACTACCTTTACACACCATCAGGCTTCCAAGCAGCTCTCAAGTAAACTCAGCTTTCACACTCTATGCTTAGTGCCCTTTGAGTGCCTAGGACTAAAATGAAGCTTGGTGAGCATCCCACACAAACGAATGCTCCACATGCGGGTTTCACATGCCACCAACTCCACATTCACAGGCAACTTCAGCGCCACAGCCGTTTTCAGATAGCCCTCAATGCAAAGGCTCTAGACACAAATATTGGTGTGAGAGCTAATTCAATCAAGGAAACACTGCATGTTGGTGAAGGGCATATTGAAGAAGGATCAGCCGAGTGGTTCTTGTGGGAGAACAACTCCATTTGGCTCACTAACTTCACACACCATCAGGCTTCCAAGCAGCTCTCAAGGAAACTCAGTTTTCACACTCTATGCTTAGTGCCCTTTCTGTGCAATATCTAGCAATGAACCTGGTAGAGCATCCCACACAAACGAATGCTCCACATGTGAGTTTCACATGCCACCAACTCCACATTCACAGGCAACTTCAGCGCCACAGCCATTTTCAGATAGCCCTCAATGCAAAGGCTCTAGATGCAAATATTGGTGTGAGAGCTAATTCAATCAAGGAAACACTGCATGTTGGTGAAGGGCATATTGAAGAAGGATCAGCCGAGTGGTTCTTGTGGGAGAACAACTCCATTTGGCTCACTAACTTCACACACCATCAGGCTTCCAAGCAGCTCTCAAGGAAACTCAGTTTTCACACTCTATGCTTAGTGCCCTTTGAGTGCCTAGGACTGAAATGAAGCTTGGTGAGCATCCCACACAAACGAATGCTCCACATGCGGGTTTCACATGCCACCAACTCCACATTCTCAGGCTACTTCAGCGCCACAGACGTTTTCAGATAGCTCTCAATGCAAAGGCTCTAGACGCAAATATTGGTGTTAGAGCTAATTCAATCAAGGAAACACTGCATGTTGGTGAAGGGCATATTGAAGAAGGATCAGCCGAGTGGTTCTTGTGGGAGAACAACTCCATTTGGCTCACTAACTTCACACACCATCAGGCTTCCAATGAGCTCTCAAGGAAACTCAGTTTTCACACTCTATGCTTAGTGCCCTTTCAGTGCAATATCTAGGAATGAACCTGGTAGAGCATCCCACACAAACAAATGCTACATATGCGAGTTTCACATGCCACCAACTCCACATTCACAGGCAACTTCAGCGCCACAGCCGTTTTCAGATAGCCCTCAATGCAAAGGCTCTAGACGCAAATATTGGTGTTAGAGCTAATTCAATCAAGGAAACACTGCATGTTGGTGAAGGGCATATTGAAGAAGGATCAGCCGAGTGGTTCTTGTGGGAGAACAACTCCATTTGGCTCACTAACTTCACACACCATCAGGCTTCCAATGAGCTCTCAAGGAAACTCAGTTTTCACACTCTATGCTTAGTGCCCTTTGAGTGCCTAGGACTGAAATGAATCTTGGTGAGTATCTCACACAAACCAATGCTCCACATGCGGGTTTCACATGCCACCAACTCCACATTCACAGGCAACTTCAGCACCACAGCCGTTTTCAGATAGCCCTCAATGCAAAGGCTCTAGACACAAATATTGGTGTGAGAGCTAATTCAATCAAGGAAACACTGCATGTTGGTGAAGGGCATATTGAAGAAGGATCAGCCGAGTGGTTCTTGTGGGAGAACAACTCCATTTGGCTCACTAACTTCACACACCATCAGGTTTCCAAGCAGCTCTCAAGGAAACTCAGTTTTCACACTCTATGCTTAGTGCCCTTTGAGTGCCTAGGACTGAAATGAAGCTTGGTGAGCATCCCACACAAACGAATGCTCCACATGCGGGTTTCACATGCCACCAACTCCACATTCACAGGCAACTTCAGCGCCACAGCCGTTTTCAGATAGCCCTCAATGCAAAGGCTCTAGACGCAAATATTGGTGTGAGAGCTAATTCAATCAAGGAAACACTGCATGTTGGTGAAGGGCATATTGAAGAAGGATCAGCCGAGTGGTTCTTGTGGGAGAACAACTTCATTTAGCTCGCTAACTTCACACACTATCAGGCTTCCAAGCAGCTCTCAAGGAAACTCAGTTTTCACACTCTATGCTTAGTGCCCTTTGAGTGCATTATCTAGGAATGAACCTGTCAGAGCATCACACACAAACGAATGCTCCACATGCGGATTTCACATGACACCAACTCCACATTCTCAGGCTACTTCAGCGCCACAGCCGTTTTCAGATAGCCCTCAATGCAAAGGCTCTAGACGCAAATATTGGTGTGAGAGCTAATTCAATCAGCAAACACAGCATGTTGGTGAAGGGCATATTGAAGAAGGATCAGCCGAGTGGTTCTTGTGGGACAACAGCTCCATTTGGCTCACTAACTTCACACACCATCAGGCTTCCAAGCAGTTCTCAAGGAAACTCAGTTTTCACACTCTATGCTTAGCGCCCTTTGAGTGCATTATCTAGGAATGAACCTGGTAGAGCACCCCACACAAACCAATGCTCCACATGCGGGTTTCACATGCCACCAACTCGACATTCACTGGCAACTTCAGCGCCACAGCCGATTTCAGATAGCCCTCAATGCAAAGGCTCTAGACGCAAATAATGGTGTGAGAGCTAATTCAATCAAGGAAACACTGCATGTTGGTGAAGGGCATATTGAAGAAGGATCAGCCGAGTGGTTCTTGTGGGAGAACAACTCCATTTGGCTCACTAACTTCACTCACCATCAGGCTTCCAAGCAGCTCTCAAGGAAACTCAGTTTTCACACTCTATGCTTAGTGCCCTTTGAGTGCATTATCTAGGAATGAATCTAGTAGAGCATCCCACACAAACGAATGCTCCACATGCGGGATTGACATGCCACCAACTCCACATTCACAGGCAACTTCAGCACCACAGCCGTTTTCAGATAGCCCTCAATGCAAAGGCTCTAGACGCAAATATTGGTGTGAGAGCTAATTCAATCAAGGAAACACTGCATGTTGGTGAAGGACATATTGAAGAAGGATCAGCCGAGTGGTTCTTGTGGGAGAACAACTCCATTTGGCTCACTACCTTTACACACCATCAGGCTTCCAAGCAGCTCTCAAGTAAACTCAGCTTTCACACTCTATGCTTAGTGCCCTTTGAGTGCCTAGGACTGAAATGAAGCTTGGTGAGCATCCCACACAAACGAATGCTCCACATGCGGGTTTCACATGCCACCAACTCCACATTCTCAGGCAACTTCAGTGCCACAGCCGTTTTCAGATAGCCCTCAATGCAAAGGCTCTAGACACAAATATTGGTGTTAGAGCTAATTCAATCAAGGAAACACTGCATGTTGGTGAAGGGCATATTGAAGAAGGATCAGCCGAGTGGTTCTTGTGGGAGAACAACTCCATTTGGCTCGCTAACTTCACACACCATCAGGCTTCCAAGCAGCTCTCAAGGAAACTCAGTTTTCACACTCTATGCTTAGTGCCCTTTCTGTGCAATATCTAGCAATGAACCTGGTAGAGCATCCCACACAAACGAATGCTCCACATGCGAGTTTCACATGCCACCAACTCCACATTCACAGGCAACTTCAGCGCCACAGCCGTTTTCAGATAGCCCTCAATGCAAAGGCTCTAGATGCAAATATTGGTGTGAGAGCTAATTCAATCAAGGAAACACTGCATGTTGGTGAAGGGCATATTGAAGAAGGATCAGCCGAGTGGTTCTTGTGGGAGAACAACTCCATTTGGCTCACTAACTTCACACACCATCAGGCTTCCAAGCAGCTCTCAAGGAAACTCAGTTTTCATACTCTATGCTTAGTGCCCTTTGAGTGCCTAGGACTGAAATGAAGCTTGGTGAGCATCCCACACAAACGAATGCTCCACATGCGGGTTTCACATGCCACCAACTCCACATTCTCAGGCTACTTCAGCGCCACAGACGTTTTCAGATAGCTCTCAATGCAAAGGCTCTAGACGCAAATATTGGTGTGAGAGCTAATTCAATCAAGGAAACACTGCATGTTGGTGAAGGGCATATTGAAGAAGGATCAGCCGAGTGGTTCTTGTGGGAGAACAACTCCATTTGGCTCGCTAACTTCACACACCATCAGGCTTCCAAGCACCTCTCAAGGAAACTCAGTTTTCACACTGTATGCTTAGTGCCATTTGAGTGCATTATCTAGCAATGAACCTGGTAGAGCATCCCACACAAACGAATGCTCCACATGCGGGTTTCACATGCCACCAACTTCACATTCTCAGACAACTTCAGCGCCACAGCCGTTTTCAGATAGCCCTCAATGCAAAGGCTCTAGACACAAATATTGGTGTGAGAGCTAATTCAATCAAGGAAACATTCCATGTTGGTGAAGGGCATATTGAAGAAGGATCAGCCGAGTGGTTCTTGTGGGAGAACAACTCCATTTGGCTCACTACCTTTACACACCATCAGGCTTCCAAGCAGCTCTCAAGTAAACTCAGCTTTCACACTCTATGCTTAGTGCCCTTTGAGTGCCTAGGACTGAAATGAAGCATGATGAGCATCCCTCACAAACGAATGCTCCACATGCGGGTTTCACATGCCACCAACTCCACATTCACAGGCAACTTCAGCGCCACAGCCGTTTTCAGATAGCCCTCAATGCAAAGGCTCTAGACACAAATATTGGTGTGAGAGCTAATTCAATCAAGGAAACACTGCATGTTGGTGAAGGGCATATTGAAGAAGGATCATCCGAGTGGTTCTTGTGGGAGAACAACTCCATTTGGCTCACTAACTTCACACACCATCAGGCTTCCTAGCTGCTCTCAAGGAAACTCAGTTTTCACACTCTATGCTTAGTGCCCTTTCTGTGCAATATCTAGCAATGAACCTGGTAGAGCATCCCACACAAACGAATGCTCCACATGCGAGTTTCACATGCCACCAACTCCACATTCACAGGCAACTTCAGCGCCACAGCCGTTTTCAGATAGCCCTCAATGCAAAGGCTCTAGATGCAAATATTGGTGTGAGAGCTAATTCAATCAAGGAAACACTGCATGTTGGTGAAGGGCATATTGAAGAAGGATCAGCCGAGTGGTTCTTGTGGGAGAACAACTCCATTTGGCTCACTAACTTCACACACCATCAGGCTTCCAAGCAGCTCTCAAGGAAACTCAGTTTTCACACTCTATGCTTAGTGCCCTTTGAGTGCCTAGGACTGAAATGAAGCTTGGTGAGCATCCCACACAAACGAATGCTCCACATGCGGGTTTCACATGCCACCAACTCCACATTCTCAGGCTACTTCAGCGCCACAGACGTTTTCAGATAGCTCTCAATGCAAAGGCTCTAGACGCAAATATTGGTGTGAGAGCTAATTCAATCAAGGAAACACTGCATGTTGGTGAAGGGCATATTGAAGAAGAATCAGCCAAGTGGTTCTTTTGGGAGAACAACTCCATTTGGCTCACTAACTTCACAAACCATCAGGCTTCCAAGCAGCTCTCAAGGAAACTCAGTTTTCACACTCTATGCTTAGTGCCCTTTGAGTGCAGTATCTAGCAATGAACCTGGTAGAGCATCCCACACAAACGAATGCTCCACATGCGGGTTTCACATGACACCAACTCCACATTCTCAGGCAACTTCAGCGCCACAGCCGTTTTCAGATAGCCCTCAATGCAAAGGCTCTAGACGCAAATATTGGTGTGAGAGCTAATTCAATCAAGGAAACACTGCATGTTGGTGAAGGGCATATTGAAGAAGGATCAGCCGAGTGGTTCTTGTGGGAGAACAACTCCATTTGGCTCGCTAACTTCACACACCATCAGGCTTCCAAGCAGCTCTCAAGGAAACTCAGTTTTCACACTCTATGCTTAGTGCCCTTTGAGTGCACTATCTAGCAATGAACCTGGTAGAGCATCCCACACAAACGGATGCTCCACATGCGGGTTTCACATGACACCAACTCCACATTCTCAGGCAACTTCTGCGACACAGCCGTTTTCAGATAGCCCTCAATGCAAAGGCTCTAGACGCAAATATTGGTGTGAGAGCTAATTCAATCAAGGAAACATTCCATGTTGGTGAAGGGCATATTGAAGAAGGATCAGCCGAGTGGTTCTTGTGGGAGAACAACTCCATTTGGCTCACTAACTTTACACACCATCAGGCTTCCAAGCAGCTCGCAAGGAAACTCAGTTTTCACACTCTATGCTTAGTGCCCTTTGAGTGCCTAGGACTGAAATGAAGCTTGGTGAGCATCACAGACAAACGAATGCTCCACATGCGAGTTTCACATGCCACCAACTCCACATTCACAGGCAACTTCAGCCCCACAGCCATTTTCAGATAGCCCTCAAAGCAAAGGCTCTAGAAGCAAATATTGGAGTGAGAGCTAATTCAATCAAGGAAACACTGCATGTTGGTGAAGGGCATATTGAAGAAGGATCAGCCGAGTGGTTCTTGTGGGAGAACAACTCCATTTGGCTCACTAACTTCACACACCATCAGGCTTCCAAGCAGCTCTCAAGGAAACTCAGTTTTCACACTCTATGCTTAGTGCCCTTTGAGTGCCTAGGACTGAAATGAAGCTTGGTGAGCATCCCACACAAACGAATGCTCCACATGCGGGTTTCACATGACACCAACTCCACATTCTCAGGCAACTTCAGCGCCACAGCCGTTTTCAGATAGCCCTCAATGCAAAGGCTCTAGACGCAAATATTGGTGTGAGAGCTAATTCAATCAAGGAAACACTGCATGTTGGTGAAGGGCATATTGAAGAAGGATCAGCCGAGTGGTTCTTGTGGGAGAACAGCTCCATTTGGCTCACTAACTTCACACACCATCAGGCTTCCAAGCAGCTCTCAAGGAAACTCAGTTTTCACACTCTAAGCTTAGTGCCCTTTGAGTGCCTAGGACTGAAATGAAGCTTGGTGAGCATCCCACACAAACGAATGCTCCACGTGCGGGTTTCACATGCCACCAACTCCACATTCTCAGGCTACTTCAGCGCCACAGACGTTTTCAGATAGCTCTCAATGCAAAGGCTCTAGACGCAAATATTGGTGTGAGAGCTAATTCAATCAAGGAAACACTGCCTGTTGGTGAAGGGCATATTGAAGAAGAATCAGCCAAGTGGTTCTTTTGGGAGAACAACTCCATTTGGCTCACTAACTTCCCAAACCATCAGGCTTCCAAGCACCTCTCAAGGAAACTCAATTTTCACACTCCATGCTTAGCGCCCTTTGAGTGCATTATCTAGGAATGAACCTGGTAGAGCACCCCACACAAACCAATGCTCCACATGCGGGTTTCACATGCCACCAACTTCACATTCTCAGGCAACTTCAGCGCCACAGCCGTTTTCAGATAGCCCTCAATGCAAAGGCTCTAGACACAAATATTGGTGTGAGAGCTAATTCAATCAAGGAAACATTCCATGTTGGTGAAGGGCATATTGAAGAAGGATCAGCCGAGTGGTTCTTGTGGGAGAACAACTCCATTTGGCTCACTACCTTTACACACCATCAGGCTTCCAAGCAGCTCTCAAGTAAACTCAGCTTTCACACTCTATGCTTAGTGCCCTTTGAGTGCCTAGGACTGAAATGAAGCATGATGAGCATCCCTCACAAACGAATGCTCCACATGCGGGTTTCACATGCCACCAACTCCACATTCACAGGCAACTTCAGCGCCACAGCCGTTTTCAGATAGCCCTCAATGCAAAGGCTCTAGACACAAATATTGGTGTGAGAGCTAATTCAATCAAGGAAACACTGCATGTTGGTGAAGGGCATATTGAAGAAGGATCATCCGAGTGGTTCTTGTGGGAGAACAACTCCATTTGGCTCACTAACTTCACACACCATCAGGCTTCCTAGCTGCTCTCAAGGAAACTCAGTTTTCACACTCTATGCTTAGTGCCCTTTCTGTGCAATATCTAGCAATGAACCTGGTAGAGCATCCCACACAAACGAATGCTCCACATGCGAGTTTCACATGCCACCAACTCCACATTCACAGGCAACTTCAGCGCCACAGCCGTTTTCAGATAGCCCTCAATGCAAAGGCTCTAGATGCAAATATTGGTGTGAGAGCTAATTCAATCAAGGAAACACTGCATGTTGGTGAAGGGCATATTGAAGAAGGATCAGCCGAGTGGTTCTTGTGGGAGAACAACTCCATTTGGCTCACTAACTTCACACACCATCAGGCTTCCAAGCAGCTCTCAAGGAAACTCAGTTTTCACACTCTATGCTTAGTGCCCTTTGAGTGCCTAGGACTGAAATGAAGCTTGGTGAGCATCCCACACAAACGAATGCTCCACATGCGGGTTTCACATGCCACCAACTCCACATTCTCAGGCTACTTCAGCGCCACAGACGTTTTCAGATAGCTCTCAATGCAAAGGCTCTAGACGCAAATATTGGTGTGAGAGCTAATTCAATCAAGGAAACACTGCATGTTGGTGAAGGGCATATTGAAGAAGAATCAGCCAAGTGGTTCTTTTGGGAGAATAACTCCATTTGGCTCACTAACTTCACAAACCATCAGGCTTCCAAGCAGCTCTCAAGGAAACTCAGTTTTCACACTCTATGCTTAGTGCCCTTTGAGTGCAGTATCTAGCAATGAACCTGGTAGAGCATCCCACACAAACGAATGCTCCACATGCGGGTTTCACATGACACCAACTCCACATTCTCAGGCAACTTCAGCGCCACAGCCGTTTTCAGATAGCCCTCAATGCAAAGGCTCTAGACGCAAATATTGGTGTGAGAGCTAATTCAATCAAGGAAACACTGCATGTTGGTGAAGGGCATATTGAAGAAGGATCAGCCGAGTGGTTCTTGTGGGAGAACAACTCCATTTGGCTCGCTAACTTCACACACCATCAGGCTTCCAAGCAGCTCTCAAGGAAACTCAGTTTTCACACTCTATGCTTAGTGCCCTTTGAGTGCACTATCTAGCAATGAACCTGGTAGAGCATCCCACACAAACGGATGCTCCACATGCGGGTTTCACATGACACCAACTCCACATTCTCAGGCAACTTCTGCGACACAGCCGTTTTCAGATAGCCCTCAATGCAAAGGCTCTAGACGCAAATATTGGTGTGAGAGCTAATTCAATCAAGGAAACATTCCATGTTGGTGAAGGGCATATTGAAGAAGGATCAGCCGAGTGGTTCTTGTGGGAGAACAACTCCATTTGGCTCACTAACTTTACACACCATCAGGCTTCCAAGCAGCTCGCAAGGAAACTCAGTTTTCACACTCTATGCTTAGTGCCCTTTGAGTGCCTAGGACTGAAATGAAGCTTGGTGAGCATCACAGACAAACGAATGCTCCACATGCGAGTTTCACATGCCACCAACTCCACATTCACAGGCAACTTCAGCCCCACAGCCATTTTCATATAGCCCTCAATGCAAAGGCTCTAGAAGCAAATATTGGAGTGAGAGCTAATTCAATCAAGGAAACACTGCATGTTGGTGAAGGGCATATTGAAGAAGGATCAGCCGAGAGGTTCTTGTGGGAGAACAACTCCATTTGGCTCACTAACTTCACACACCATCAGGCTTCCAAGCAGCTCTCAAGGAAACTCAGTTTTCACACTCTATGCTTAGTGCCCTTGGAGTGCCTAGGACTGAAATGAAGCTTGGTGAGCATCCCACACAAACGAATGCTCCACATGCGGGTTTCACATGACACCAACTCCACATTCTCAGGCAACTTCAGCGCCACAGCCGTTTTCAGATAGCCCTCAATGCAAAGGCTCTAGACGCAAATATTGGTGTGAGAGCTAATTCAATCAAGGAAACACTGCATGTTGGTGAAGGGCATATTGAAGAAGGATCAGCCGAGTGGTTCTTGTGGGAGAACAACTTCATTTGGCTCGCTAACTTCACACACTATCAGGCTTCCAAGCAGCTCTCAAGGAAACTCAGTTTTCACACTCTATGCTTAGTGCCCTTTGAGTGCATTATCTAGGAATGAACCTGTCAGAGCATCCCACACAAACGAATGCTCCACGTGCGGGTTTCACATGCCACCAACTCCACATTCTCAGGCTACTTCAGCGCCACAGACGTTTTCAGATAGCTCTCAATGCAAAGGCTCTAGACGCAAATATTGGTGTGAGAGCTAATTCAATCAAGGAAACACTGCCTGTTGGTGAAGGGCATATTGAAGAAGAATCAGCCAAGTGGTTCTTTTGGGAGAACAACTCCATTTGGCTCACTAACTTCCCAAACCATCAGGCTTCCAAGCACCTCTCAAGGAAACTCAGTTTTCACACTCCATGCTTAGCGCCCTTTGAGTGCATTATCTAGGAATGAACCTGGTAGAGCACCCCACACAAACCAATGCTCCACATGCGGGTTTCACATGCCACCAACTCGACATTCACTGGCAACTTCAGCGCCACAGCCGATTTCAGATAGCCCTCAATGCAAAGGCTCTAGACGCAAATATTGGTGTGAGAGCTAATTCAATCAAGGAAACACTGCATGTTGGTGAAGGGCATATTGAAGAAGGATCAGCCGAGTGGTTCTTGTGGGAGAACAACTCCATTTGGCTCACTAACTTCACACACCATCAGGCTTCCAAGCAGCTCTCAAGGAAACTCAGTTTTCACACTGTATGCTTAGTGCCATTTGAGTGCATTATCTAGCAATGAACCTGGTAGAGCATCCCACACAAACGAATGCTCCACATGCGGGTTTCACATGCCACCAACTTCACATTCTCAGGCAACTTCAGCGCCACAGCCGTTTTCAGATAGCCCTCAATGCAAAGGCTCTAGACACAAATATTGGTGTGAGAGCTAATTCAATCAAGGAAACATTCCATGTTGGTGAAGGGCATATTGAAGAAGGATCAGCCGAGTGGTTCTTGTGGGAGAACAACTCCATTTGGCTCACTACCTTTACACACCATCAGGCTTCCAAGCAGCTCTCAAGTAAACTCAGCTTTCACACTCTATGCTTAGTGCCCTTTGAGTGCCTAGGACTGAAATGAAGCTTGGTGAGCATCCCACACAAACGAATGCTCCACATGCGGGTTTCACATGACACCAACTCCACATTCTCAGGCAACTTCAGCGCCACAGCTGTTTTCAGATAGCCCTCAATGCAAAGGCTCTAGAAGCAAATATTGGAGTGAGAGCTAATTCAATCAAGGAAACACTGCCTGTTGGTGAAGGGCATATTGAAGAAGGATCAGCCAAGTGGTTCTTGTGGGAGAACAACTCCATTGGGCTCACTAACTTCACACACCATCAGGCTTCCAAGCAGCTCTCAAGGAAACTCATTTTTCACACTCTATGCTTAGTGCCCTTTGAGTGCCTAGGACTAAAATGAAGCTTGGTGAGCATCCCACACAAACGAATGCTCCACATGCGGGTTTCACATGCCAACAACTCCACATTCACAGGCAAATTCAGCGCCACAGCCGTTTTCAGATAGCCCTCAATGCAAAGGCTCTAGACACAAATATTGGTGTGAGAGCTAATTCAATCAAGGAAACACTGCATGTTGTTGAAGGGCATATTGAAGAAGGATCAGCCGAGTGGTTCTTGTGGGAGAACAACTCCATTTGGCTCGCTAACTTCACACACCATCAGGCTTCCAAGCAGCTCTCAAGGAAACTCAGTTTTCACACTCTATGGTTAGTGCCCTTTGAGTGCATTATCTAGGAATGAACGTGGTAGAGCATCCCACACAAACGAATGCTCCACATGCGGGTTTCACATGCCACCAACTCCACATTCACAGGCAACTTCAGCGCCACAGCCGTTTTCAGATAGCCCTCAATGCAAAGGCTCTAGACGCAAACATTGTTATGAGAGATAATTCAATCAAGGAAACACTGTATGTTGGTGAAGGGCATATTGAAGAAGGATCAGCCGAGTGGTTCTTGTGGGAGAACAACTCCATTTGGCTCACTAACTTCACACACCATCAGGCTTCCAAGCAGCTCTCAAGGAAACTCAATTTTCACACTCTATGCTTAGTGCCCTTTCAATGCCTAGGTCTGAAATGAAGCTTGGTGAGCATCCCACACAAACGAATGCTCCACATGCAGGTTTCACATGCCACCAACTCCACATTCACAGGCAACTTCAGCGCCACAGCCGTTTTCAGATAGCCCTCAATGCAAAGGCTCTAGACACAAATATTGGTGTGAGAGCTAATTCAATCAAGGAAACACTGCATGTTGGTGAAGGGCATATTGAAGAAGGATCAGCCGAGTGGTTCTTGTGGAGAACAACTCCATTTGGCTCACTAACTTCACACACCATCAGGCTTCCAAGCAGCTCTCAAGGAAACTCAGTTTTCACACTCTATGCTTAGTGCCCTTTGAGTGCATTCTCTAGGAATTAAGGTGGTAGAGCATCCCACACAAACGAATGCTCCACATGCGGGTTTCACATGCCACCAACTCCACATTCTCAGGCAACTTCAGCCCCACAGCCATTTTCAGATAGCCCTCAATGCAAAGGCTCTAGACGCAAATATTTTAGTGAGAGCTAATTCAATCAAGGAAACACTGCATGTTGGTGAAGGGCATATTGAAGAAGGATCAGCCAAGTGGTTCTTGTGGGAGAACAACTCCATTTGGCTCGCTAACTTCACACACCATCAGGCTTCCAAGCAGCTCTCAAGGAAACTCAGTTTTCACACTCTATGCTTAGTGCCCTTTGAGTGCCTAGGACTAAAATGAAGCTTGGTGAGCATCCCACACAAACGAATGCTCCACATGCGGGTTTCACATGCCAACAACTCCACATTCTCAGGCAAATTCAGCGCCACAACCGTTTTCAGATAGCCCTCAATGCAAAGCCTCTAGACGCAAATATTGGTGTGAGAGCTAATTCAATCAAGGAAACACTGCCTGTTGGTGAAGGGCATATTGAAGAAGGATCAGCCGAGTGGTTCTTGTGGGAGAACAACTCCATTTGGCTCACTAACTTCACACACCATCAGGCTTCCAAGCAGCTCTCAAGGAAACTCAGTTTTCACACTCTATGCTTAGTGCCCTTTGAGTGCATTATCTAGGAATGAACCTGGTAGAGCATCCCACACAAACGAATGCTCCACATGCGGGTTTCACATGCCACCAACTCCACATTCACAGGCAACTTCAGCGCCACAGACGTTTTCAGATAGCCCTCAATGCAAAGGCTCTAGACGCAAACATTGTTCTGAGAGCTAATTCAATCAAGGAAACACTGCATGTTGGTGAAGGGCATATTGAAGAAGGATCAGCCGAGTGGTTCTTGTGGGAGAACAACTCCATTTGGCTCACTAACTTCACACACCATCAGGCTTCCAAGCAGCTCTCAAGGAAACTCAATTTTCACACTCTATGCTGAGTGAACTTTCAGTGCCTAGGACTGAAATGAAGCTTGGTGAGCATCCCACACAAACGAATGCTCCACATGCGGGTTTCACATGCCACCAACTCCACATTCACAGGCAACTTCAGCGACACAGCCGTTTTCAGATAGCCGTCAATGCAAAGGCTCTAGACACAAATATTGGTGTGAGAGCTAATTCAATCAAGGAAACACTGCATGTTGGTGAAGGGCATATTGAAGAAGGATCAGCCGAGTGGTTCTTGTGGGAGAACAACTCCATTTGGCTCACTAACTTCACACACCATCAGGCTTCCAAGCAGCTCTCAAGGAAACTCAGTTATCACACTCTATTCTTAGTGCCCTTTGAGTGCATTATCTAGCAATGAACCTGGTAGAGCATCCCACACAAACGAATGCTCCACATGCGGGTTTCACATGCCACCAACTCCACATTCACAGGCAACTTCAGCGCCGCAGCCGTTTTCAGATAGCCCTCAATGCAAAGGCTCTAGATGCAAATATTGGTGTGAGAGCTAATTCAATCAAGGAAACACTGATGTTGGTGAAGGGCATATTGAAGAAGGATCAGCCGAGTGGTTCTTGTGGGAGAACAACTCCATTTGGCTCACTAACTTCACACACCATCAGGCTTCCAAGCAGCTCTCAAGGAAACTCAGTTTTCACACTCTATGCTTAGTGCCCTTTGAGTGCCTAGGACTGAAATGAAGCTTGGTGAGCATCCCACACAAACGAATGCTCCACATGCGGGTTTCACATGCCAACAACTCCACATTCACAGGCAACTTCAGCGCCACAGTCGTTTTCAGATAGCCCTCAATGCAAAGGCTCTAGACGCAAATATTGGTGTGAGAGCTAATTCAATCAAGGAAACACTGCATGTTGGTGAAGGGCATATTGAAGAAGGATCAGCCGAGTGGTTCTTGTGGGAGAACAACTCCATTTGGCTCACTAACTTCACACACCATCAGGCTTCCAAGCAGCTCTCAAGGAAACTCAGTTTTCACACTCTATGCTTAGTGTCCTTTCAGTGCAGTATCAAGGAATGAACCTATTAGAGCATCCCACACAAACGAATGCTACATATGCGGGTTTCACATGCCAACAACTCCACATTCACAGGCAACTTCAGCGCCACAGCCGTTTTCAGATAGCCCTCAATGCAAAGGCTCTAGACGCAAATATTGGTGGAGAGCTAATTCAATCAAGGAAACACTGCATGTTGGTGAAGGGCATATTGAAGAAGGATCAGCCGAGTGGTTCTTGTGGGAGAACAACTCCATTTGGCTCACTAACTTCACACACCATCAGGCTTCCAAGCAGCTCTCAAGGAAACTCAGTTTTCACACTCTATGCTTAGTGCCCTTTGAGTGCCTAGGACTGAAATGAAGCTGGGTGAGCATCCCACACAAACGAATGCTCCACATGCGGGTTTCACATGCCACCAACTCCACATTCACAGGCAACTTCAGCGCCACAGCCGTTTTCAGATAGCCCTCAATGCAAAGGCTCTAGACGCAAATATTGGTGTGAGAGCTAATTCAATCAAGGAAACACTGATGTTGGTGAAGGGCATATTGAAGAAGGATCAGCCGAGTGGTTCTTGTGGCAGAACAACTCCATTTGGCTCACTAACTTCACACACCATCAGGCTTCCAAGCAGCTCTCAAGGAAACTCAGTTTTCACACTCTATGCTTAGTGCCCTTTGAGTGCCTAGGACTGAAATGAAGCTGGGTGAGCATCCCACACAAACGAATGCTCCACATGCGGGTTTCACATGCCAACAACTCCACATTCACAGGCAACTTCAGCGCCACAGTCGTTTTCAGATAGCCCTCAATGCAAAGGCTCTAGACGCAAATATTGGTGTGAGAGCTAATTCAATCAAGGAAACACTGCCTGTTGGTGAAGGGCATATTGAAGAAGGATCAGCCGAGTGGTTCTTGTGGGAGAACAACTCCATTTGGCTCACTAACTTCACACACCATCAGGCTTCCAAGCAGCTCTCAAGGAAACTCAGTTTTCACACTCTATGCTTAGTGTCCTTTCAGTGCAGTATCAAGGAATGAACCTGGTAGAGCATCCCACACAAACGAATGCTACATATGCGGGTTTCACATGCCAACAACTCCACATTCACAGGCAACTTCAGCGCCACAGCCGTTTTCAGATAGCCCTCAATGCAAAGGCTCTAGACGCAAATATTGGTGTGAGAGCTAATTCAATCAAGGAAACACTGCATGTTGGTGAAGGGCATATTGAAGAAGGATCAGCCGAGTGGTTCTTGTGGGAGAACAACTCCATTTGGCTCACTAACTTCACACACCATCAGACTTCCAAGCAGCTCTCAAGGAAACTCAGTTTTCACACTCTATGCTTAGTGCCCTTTGAGTGCCTAGGACTGAAATGAAGCTTGGTGAGCATCCCACACAAACGAATGCTCCACATGCGGGTTTCACATGCCACCAACTCCACATTCACAGGCAACTTCAGCGCCACAGCCGTTTTCAGATAGCCCTCAATGCAAAGGCTCTAGACACAAATATTGGTGTGAGAGCTAATTCAATCAAGGAAACACTGCATGTTGGTGAAGGGCATATTGAAGAAGGATCAGCCGAGTGGTTCTTGTGGGAGAACAACTCCATTTGGCTCACTAAATTCACACACCATCAGGCTTCCAAAGCAGCTCTCAAGGAAACTCAGTTTTCACACTCTATGCTTAGTGCCCTTTGAGTGCCTAGGACTGAAATGAAGCTTGGTGAGCATCCCACACATACGAATGCTCCACATGCGGGTTTCACATGCCACCAACTCCACATTCACAGGCAACTTCAGCGCCACAGCCGTTTTCAGATAGCCCTCAATGCAAAGGCTCTAGACGCAAATATTGGTGGAGAGCTAATTCAATCAAGGAAACACTGCATGTTGGTGAAGGGCATATTGAAGAAGGATCAGCCGAGTGGTTCTTGTGGGAGAACAACTCCATTTGGCTCACTAACTTCACACACCATCAGGCTTCCAAGCAGCTCTCAAGGAAACTCAGTTTTCACACTCTATGCTTAGTGCCCTTTGAGTGCCTAGGACTGAAATGAAGCTGGGTGAGCATCCCACACAAACGAATGCTCCACATGCGGGTTTCACATGCCACCAACTCCACATTCACAGGCAACTTCAGCGCCACAGCCGTTTTCAGATAGCCCTCAATGCAAAGGCTCTAGACGCAAATATTGGTGTGAGAGCTAATTCAATCAAGGAAACACTGCATGTTGCTGAAGGGCATATTGAAGAAGGATCAGCCGAGTGGTTCTTGTGGGAGAACAACTCCATTTGGCTCACTAACTTCACACACCATCAGGCTTCCAAGCAGCTCTCAAGGAAACTCAGTTTTCACACTCTATGCTTAGTGCTCTTTGAGTGCATTATCTAGGAATGAACCTGGTAGAGCATCCCACACAAACGAATGCTCCACATGCGGGTTTCACATGCCACCAACTCCACATTCACAGGCAACTTCAGCGCCACAGCCATTTTCAGATAGCCCTCAATGCAAAGGCTCTAGACGCAAATATTGGTGTGAGAGCTAATTCAATCAAGGAAACACTGCTTGTTGATGAAGGGCATATTGAAGAAGGATCAGCCAAGTGGTTCTTGTGGGAGAACAACTCCATTTGGCTCGCTAACTTCACACACCATCAGGCTTCCAAGCAGCTCTCAAGGAAACTCAGTTTTCACACTCTATGCTTAGTGCCCTTTGAGTGCCTAGGACTGAAATGAAGCTTGGTGAGCATCCCACACAAACGCATGCTCCACATGCGGGTTTCACATGCCACCAACTCCACATTCTCAGGCAAATTCAGCGCCACAGCCGTTTTCAGATAGCCCTCAATGCAAAGGCTCTAGAAACAAATATTGGTGTGAGAGCTAATTCAATCAAGGAAACACTGCATGTTGGTGAAGGGCGTATTGAAGAAGGATCAGCCGAGTGGTTCTTGTGGGAGAACAACTCCATTTGGCTCACTAACTTCACACACCATCAGGCTTCCAAGCAGCTCTCAAGGAAACTCAGTTATCACACTCTATTCTTAGTGCCCTTTGAGTGCATTATCTAGGAATGAACCTGGTAGACCATCCCACACAAACGAATGCTCCACATGCGGGTTTCACATGCCACCAACTCCACATTCACAGGCAACTTCAGCGCCACAGCCGTTTTCAGATAGCCGTCAATGCAAAGGCTCTAGACGCAAATATTGGTGTGAGAGCTAATTCAATCAAGGAAACACTGCATGTTGATGAAGGGCATATTGAAGAAGGATAACCCAGTGGTTCTTGTGGGAGAACAACTCCATTTGGCTCACTAACTTCACACACCATCAGGCTTCCAAGCAGCTCTCAAGGAAACTCAGTTTTCACACTCTATGCTTAGTGCCCTTTGAGTGCCTAGGACTGAAATGAAGCTTGGTGAGCATTCCACACAAACGAATGCTCCACATGCGGTTTTCACATGCCACCAACTCCACATTCTCAGGCAACTTCAGCGCCACAGCCGTTTTCAGATAGCCCTCAATGCAAAGGCTCTAGACACAAATATTGGTGTGAGAGCTAATTCAATCAAGGAAACACTGCATGTTGGTGAAGGGCATATTGAAGAAGGATCAGCCGAGTGGTTCTTGTGGGAGAACAACTCCATTTGGCTCACTAAATTCACACACCATCAGGCTTCCAAAGCAGCACTCAAGGAAACTCAGTTTTCAGACTCTATGCTTAGTGCCCTTTGAGTGCCAAGGACTGAAAAAAGCTTGGTGAGCATCCCACACAAACGAATGCTCCACATGCGGGTTTCACATGCCACCAACTCCACATTCTCACGCAACTTCAGCGCCACAGCCGTTTTCAGATAGCCCTCAATGCAAAGGCTCTAGACGCAAATATTGGTGTGAGAGCTAATTCAATCAAGGAAACACTGCATGTTGGTGAAGGGCATATTGAAGAAGGATCAGCCGAGTGGTTCTTGTGGGAGAACAACTCCATCTGGCTCACTAACTTCACACACCATCAGGCTTCCAAGCAGCTCTCAAGGAACGTCAGTTTTCACACTCTATGCTTAGTGCAATTTGAGTGCATTATCTAGGAATGAACCTGGTAGACCATCCCACACAAACGAATGCTCCACATGCGGGTTTCACATGCCACCAACTCCACATTCACAGGCAACTTCAGCGCCACAGCCGTTTTCAGATAGCCCTCAATGCAAAGGCTCTAGACGCAAATATTGGTGTCAGAGCTAATTCAATCAAGGAAACACTGCATGTTGGTGAAGGGCATATTGAAGAAGGATCAGCCGAGTGGTTCTTGTGGGAGAACAACTCCATTTGGCTCACTAACTTCACACACCATCAGGCTTCCAAGCAGCTCTCAAGGAAACTCAGTTTTCACACTCTGTGCTTAGTGCCCTTTGAGTGCCTAGGACTGAAATGAAGCTTGGTGTGCATCCCACACAAACGAATGCTCCACATGCGGGTTTCACATGCCACCAACTCCACATTCACAGGCAACTTCAGCGCCACAGCCGTTTTCAGATAGCCCTCAATGCAAAGGCGCTAGATGCAAATATTGGTGTGAGAGCTAATTCAATCAAGGAAACACTGCATGTTGGTGAAGGGCATATTGAAGAAGGATCAGCCGACTGGTTCTTGTGGGAGAACAACTCCATTTGGCTCACTAACTTCACACACCATCAGGCTTCCAAGCAGCTCTCAAGGAATCTCAGTTTTCACACTCTATGCTTAGTGCCCTTTCAGTGCATTATCTAGGAATGAACGTGGTAGAGCATCCCACACAAACGAATGCTCCACATGCGGGTTTCACATGCCACCAACTCCACATTCACAGGCAACTTCAGCGCCACAGCCGTTTTCAGATAGCCCTCAATGCAAAGGCTCTAGATGCAAATATTGGTGTGAGAGCTAATTCAATCAAGGAAACACTGCATGTTGGTGAAGGGCATATTGAAGAAGGATCAGCCGAGTGGTTCTTGTGGGAGAACAACTCCATTTGGCTCAGTAACTTCACACACCATCAGGCTTCCAAGCAGTTCTCAAGGAAACTCAGTTTTCACACTCTATGCTTAGTGCCCTTTGAGTGCATTATCTAGGAATGAACCTGGTAGAGCATCCCACACAAACGAATGCTCCACATGCGGGTTTCACATGCCACCAACTCCACATTCACAGGCAACTTCAGCGCCACAGCCGTTTTCAGATAGCCCTCAATGCAAAGGCTCTAGACGCAAATATTGGTGTGAGAGCTAATTCAATCAAGGAAAGACTGCATGTTGGTGAAGGGCATATTGAAGAAGGATCAGCCGAGTGGTTCTTGTGGGAGAACAACTCCATTTGGCTCACTAACTTCACACACCATCAGGCTTCGAAGCAGCTCTAAAGGAAACTCAGTTTTCACACTCTGTGCTTAGTGCCCTTTGAGTGCCTAGGACTGAAAAGATGCTTGGTGAGCATCCCACACAAACGAATGCTCCACATGCGGGTTTCACATGCCACCAACTCCACATTCACAGGCAACTTCAGCGCCACAGCCGTTTTAAGATAGCCCTCAATGTAAAGGCTCTAGATGCAAATATTGGTGTGAGAACTAATTCAATCAAGGAAACAATTCATGTTGGTGAAGGGCATATTGAAGAAGGATCAGCCGAGTGGTTCTTGTGGAAGAACAACTCCATTTGGCTCTCTAATTTCAAACACCATCAGGCTTCCAAGCAGCTCTCAAGGAAACTCAGTTTTCACACTCTATGCTTAGTGCCCTAGGAGTGCATTATCTAGGAATGAACCTGGTAGAGCATCCCACACAAACGAATGCTCCACATGCGGGTTTCACATGCCAACAACTCCACATTCACAGGCAACTTCAGCGCCACAGACGTTTTCAGATAACTCTCTATGTAAAGGCTCTAGACGCAAATATTGGTGTGAGAGCTAATTCAATCAAGGAAACACTGCATGTTGGTGAAGGGCATATTGAAGAAGGATCAGCCGAGTGGTTCTTGTGGGAGAACAACTCCATTTGGCTCACTAACTTCAAACACCATCAGGCTTCCAAGCAGCTCTCAAGGAAACTCAGTTTTCACACTCTATGCTTAGTGCCCTTTGAGTGCCTAGGACTGAAATGAAGCTTGGTGAGCATCCCACAAAAACGAATGCTCCACATGCGGGTTTCACATGCCACCAACTCCACATTCACAGGCAACTTCAGCGCCAAAGCCCTTTTAAGATAGCCCTCAATGCAAAGGCTCTCGATGCAAATATTGGTGTGAGAGCTAATTCAATCAAGGAAACACTGCACGTTGGTGAAGGGCATATTGAAGAAGGATCAGCCGAGTGGTTCTTGTGGTGAGAACAACTCCATTTGGCTCACTAACTTCACACACCATCAGGCTTCCAAGCAGCTCTCCAGGAAACTCAGTTTTCACACTCTATGCTTAGTGCCCTTTGAGTGCATTCTCTAGGGAATGAACCTGGTAGAGCATCCCACACAAACGAATGCTCCACATGCGGGTTTCACATGCCACCAACTCCACATTCACAGGCAACTTCAGCGCCACAGCCGTTTTCAGATAGCCCTCAATGCAAAAGGCTCTAGACGCAAATATTGGTGTGAGAGCTAATTCAATCAAGGAAATACTGCATGTTGGTGAAGGGCATATTGAAGAAGGATCAGCCGAGTGGTTCTTGTGGGAGAACAACTCCATTTGGCTCACTAACTTCACACACCATCAGGCTTGCAAGCAGCTCTCAAGGAAACTCAGTTTTCACACTCTATGCTTAGTGCCCATTCAGTGCCTAGGGCTGAAATGAAGCTTGGTGAGCATCCCACACAAATGAATGCTCCACATGCGGGTTTCACATGCCACCAACTCCACATTCACAGGCAACTTCAGCGCCACAGCCCTTTTAAGATAGCCCTCAATGCAAAAGCTCTAGATGCAAATATTGGTGTGAGAGCTAATTAAATCAAGGAAACACTGCATGTTGGTGAAGGGCATATTGAAGAAGGATCAGCCGAGTGGTTCTTGTGGGAGAACAACTCCATTTGGCTCACTAACTTCACACACCATCAGGCTTCCAAGCAGCTCTCAAGGAAACTCAGTTTTCACACTCTATGCTTAGTGCCCTTTGAGTGCATTATCTAGGAATGAACCTGGTAGAGCATCCCACACAAACAAATGCTCCACACCCGGGTTTCACATGCCACCACTCCACATTCTCAGGCAACTTCAGCGCCACAGCCCTTTTCAGATAGCCCTCAATGCAAAGGCGCTAGATGCAAATATTGGTGTGAGAGCTAATTCAATCAAGGAAACACTGCATGTTGGTGAAGGACATATTGAAGAAGGAACAGCCAAGTGGTTCTTGAGGCAGAACAACTCCATTTGGCTCACTAACTTTACACACCATCAGGCTTCCAAGCAGCTCTAAAGGAAACTCAGTTTTCACACTCTGTGCTTAGTGCCCTTTGAGTGCCTAGGACTAAAATGAACCTGGTAGAGCATCCCACACAAACGAATGCTCCACATGCGGGTTTCACATGCCACCAACTCCACATTCACAGGCAACTTCAGCGCCACAGCCGTTTTCAAATAGCCCTCAATGTAAAGGCTCTAGATGCAAATATTGGTGTGAGAACTAATTCAATCAAGGAAACAATTCATGTTGGTGAAGGGCATATTGAAGAAGGATCAGCCGAGTGGTTCTTGTGGAAAGAACAACTCCATTTGGCTCTCTAATTTCAAACACCATCAGGCTTCCAAGCAGCTCTCAAGGAAACTCAGTTTTCACACTCTATGCTTAGTGCCCTAGGAGTGCATTATCTAGGAATGAACCTGGTAGAGCATCCCACACAAACGAATGCTCCACATGCGGGTTTCACATTGCCAACAACTCCACATTCACAGGCAACTTCAGCGCCACAGACGTTTTCAGATAACTCTCTATGTAAAGGCTCTATGACGCAAATATTGGTGTGAGAGCTAATTCAATCAAGGGAAACACTGCATGTTGGTGAAGGGCATATTGAAGAAGGATCAGCCGAGTGGTTCTTGTGGGAGAACAACTCATTTGGCCTCAACTAACTTCAAACACCATCAGGCCTTCCAAGCAGCTCTCAAGGAAACTCAGTTTTCACACTCTATGCTTAGTGCCCTTTGAGTGCCTAGGACTGAAATGAAGCTTGGTGAGCATCCCACAAAAACGAATGCTCCACATGCGGGTTTCACATGCCACCAACTCCACATTCACAGGCAACTTCAGCGCCAAAGCCCTTTTAAGATAGCCCTCAATGCAAAGGCTCTCGATGCAAATATTGGTGTGAGAGCTAATTCAATCAAGGAAACACTGCACGTTGGTGAAGGGCATATTGAAGAAGGATCAGCCGAGTGGTTCTTGTGGGAGAACAACTCCATTTGGCTCACTAACTTCACACACCATCAGGCTTCCAAGCAGCTCTCCAGGAAACTCAGTTTTCACACTCTATGCTTAGTGCCCTTTGAGTGCATTCTCTAGGAATGAACCTGGTAGAGCATCCCACACAAACGAATGCTCCACATGCGGGTTTCACATGCCACCAACTCCACATTCACAGGCAACTTCAGCGCCACAGCCGTTTTCAGATAGCCCTCAATGCAAAGGCTCTAGACGCAAATATTGGTGTGAGAGCTAATTCAATCAAGGAAATACTGCATGTTGGTGAAGGGCATATTGAAGAAGGATCAGCCGAGTGGTTCTTGTGGGGAGAACAACTCCATTTGGCTCACTAACTTCACACACCATCAGGCTTGCAAGCAGCTCTCAAGGAAACTCAGTTTTCACACTCTATGCTTAGTGCCCATTCAGTGCCTAGGGCTGAAATGAAGCTTGGTGAGCATCCCACACAAATGAATGCTCCACATGCGGGTTTCACATGCCACCAACTCCACATTGACAGGCAACTTCAGCGCCACAGCCCCTTTTAAGATAGCCCTCAATGCAAAAGCTCTAGATGCAAATATTGGGTGTGAGAGCTAATTCAATCAAGGAAACACTGCATGTTGGTGAAGGGCATATTGAAGAAGGATCAGCCGAGTGGTTCTTGTGGAGAACAACTCCATTTGGCTCACTAACTTCACACACCATCAGGCTTCCAAGCAGCTCTCAAGGAAACTCAGTTTTCACACTCTATGCTTAGTGCCCTTTGAGTGCATTATCTAGGAATGAACCTGGTAGAGCATCCCACACAAACAAATGCTCACACACCCGGGTTTCACATGCCACCACTCCACATTCTCAGGCAACTTCAGCGCCACAGCCCTTTTCAGATAGCCCTCAATGCAAAGGCGCTAGATGCAAATATTGGTGTGAGAGCTAATTCAATCAAGGAAACACTGCATGTTGGTGAAGGGCATATTGAAGAAGGAACAGCCAAGTGGTTCTTGAGGCAGAACAACTCCATTTGGCTCACTAACTTTACACACCATCAGGCTTCCAAGCAGCTCTCAAGGAAACTCAGTTTTCACACTCTGTGCTTAGTGCCCTTTTGAGTGCCTAGGACTAAAATGAACCTGGTAGAGCATCCCACACAAACGAATGCTCCACATGCGGGTTTCACATGCCACCAACTCCACATTCACAGGCAACTTCAGCGCCACAGCCGTTTTCAGATAGCCCTCAATGCAAAGTCTCTAGACGCAAATAATGGAGTGAGAGCTAATTCAATCAAAGAAACACTGCATGATGGTGAAGGGCATATTGAAGAAGGATCAGCCGAGTGGTTCTTGTGGGAGAACAACTCCATTTGGCTCACTAACTTCACACACCATCAGGGCTTCGCAAGCAGCTCTCAAGGAAACTCAGTTTTCACACTCTATGCTTAGTGCCCTTTGAGTGCCTAGGACTGAAATGAAGCTTGGTGAGGCATCCCACACAAACGAATGCTCCACATGCGGGTTTCACATGACACCAACTCCACATTAACAGCAACTTCAGCGCCACAGCCGTTTTCAGATAGCTCTCAATGGCAAAGGCTCTAGATGCAAATATGGTGTGAGAGCTAATTCAATCAAGGAAACACTGCATGTTGGTGAAGGGCATATTGAAGAAGGATCAGCCAAGTGGTCCTTGTGGGAGAATAACTCCATTTGGCTCACTAACTTCACACACCATCAGGCTTCCAAGCAGCTCTCAAGGAAACTCAGTCTTCACAACTCTATGCTTAGTGCCCTTTGAGTGCATTATCTAGGAATGAACCTGGTAGAGCATCCCACACAAACGAATGCTCCACATGCGGGTTTCACATGCCACCAACTCCACATTCACAGGCAACTTCAGCGCCACAGCCGTTTTCAGATACCCCTCAATGCAAAGGCTCTAGACGCAAATATTGGTGTGAGAGCTAATTCAATCAAGGAAACACTGCATGTTGGTGAAGGGCATATTGAAGAAGGATCAGCCGAGTGGTTCTTGTGGGAGAACAACTCCATTTGGCTCACTAACTACACACACCATCAGGCTTCCAAGCAGCACTCAAGGAAACTCAGTTTTCACACTCTGTATGCTTAGTGCCCTTTGAGTGCCTAGGACTGAAATGAAGCTTGGTGAGCATCCCACACAAACGAATGCTCCACATGCGGGTTTCACATGCCACCAACTCCACATTCACAGGCAACTTCAGCGCCAAAGCCCTTTTAAGAAAGCCCTCAATGCAAAGGCTCTAGATGCAAATATTGGTGTGAGAGCTAATTCAATCAAGGAAACACTGCACGTTGGTGAAGGGCATATTGAAGAAGGATCAGCCGAGTGGTTCTTGTGGGAGAACAACTCCATTTGGCTCTCTAACTTCACACACCACTCAGGCTTCCAAGCAGCTCTCAAGGAAACTCAGTTTTCACACTCTATGCTTAGTGCCCTTTGAGTGCATTCTCTAGGAGTGAACCTGGTAGAGCATCCCACACAAACGAATGCTCCACATGCGGGTTTCACATGCCACCAACTCCACATTCACAGGCAACTTCAACGCCACAGCCGTTTTCAGATAGCCCTCAATGCAAAGGCTCTAGACGCAAATATTGGTTTGAGAGCTAATTCAATCAAGGAAATACTGCATGTTGGTGAAGGGCATATTGAAGAAGGATCAGCCGAGTGGTTCTTGTGGGAGAACAACTCCATTTGGCTCACTAACTTCACACACCATCAGGCTTCCAAGCAGCTCTCAAGGAAACTCAGTTTTCACACTCTATGCTTAGTGCCCTTTGAGTGCCTAGGACTGAAATGAAGCTTGGTGAGCATCCCACACAAACGAATGCTCCACATGCGGGTTTCACAGGACACCAACTCCACATTCTCAGGCAACTTCAGCGCCACAGCCGTTTTCAGATAGCTCTCAATGCAAAGGCTCTAGATGCAAATATTGGTGTGAGAGCTAATTCAATCAAGGAAACACTGCATGTTGGTGAAGGGCATATTGAAGAAGGATCAGCCGAGTGGTTCTTGTGGTGAGAACAACTCCATTTGGCTCACTAACTTCACACACCATCAGGCTTCCAAGCAGCTCTCAAGGAAACTCAGTTTTCACACTCTATGCTTAGTGCCCTTTGAGTGCCTCGGACTGAAATGAAGCTTGGTGAGCATCCCCACACAAACGAATGCTCCACATGCGGGTTTCACATTCCACCAACTCCACATTCACAGGCAACTTCAGCGCCACAGCCGTTTTCAGATAGCCCTCAATGCAAAGGCTCTAGACACAAATATTGGTGTGAGAGCTAATTCAATCAAAGAATCACTGCATGTTGGTGAAGGGCATATTGAAGAAGGATCAGCCGAGTGGTTCTTGTGGGAGAACAACTCCATTTGGCTCACTAACTTCACACACCATCAGGCTTCCAAGCAGCTCTCAAGGAAACTCAGTTTTCACACTCTGTGCTTAGTGCCCTTTGAGTGCCTAGGACTAAAATGAACCTGGTAGAGCATCCCACACAAACGAATGCTCCACATGCGGGTTTCACATGCCACCAACTCCACATTCACAGGCAACTTCAGCGCCACAGCCGTTTTCAGATAGCCCTCAATGCAAAGTCTCTAGACGCAAATAATGGAGTGAGAGCTAATTCAATCAAAGAAACACTGCATGATGGTGAAGGGCATGTTGAAGAAGGATCAGCCGAGTGGTTCTTGTGGGAGAACAACTCCATTTGGCTCACTAACTTCACACACCATCAGGCTTCCAAGCAGCTCTCAAGGAAACTCAGTTTTCACACTCTATGCTTAGTGCCCTTTGAGTGCCTAGGACTGAAATGAAGCTTGGTGAGCATCCCACACAAACGAATGCTCCACATGCGGGTTTCACATGACACCAACTCCACATTAACAGCAACTTCAGCGCCACAGCCGTTTTCAGATAGCTCTCAATGCAAAGGCTCTAGATGCAAATATTGGTGTGAGAGCTAATTCAATCAAGGAAACACTGCATGTTGGTGAAGGGCATATTGAAGAAGGATCAGCCAAGTGGTCCTTGTGGGAGAATAACTCCATTTGGCTCACTAACTTCACACACCATCAGGCTTCCAAGCAGCTCTCAAGGAAACTCAGTCTTCACACTCTATGCTTAGTGCCCTTTGAGTGCATTATCTAGGAATGAACC